>NW_015505481.1:470442-473781 GCF_001515645.1 Sinocyclocheilus grahami | reverse complement strand
ACACACACACATATATATATATATATATATATATATATATATATATATATATATATATATATATATATATATATACATATACACAATATACATTTTTAAGTATTTTTCTGAAACAGACAACATGTCTGTGTTTGGTCAGTTTAATTGAGTTCACAGTCCAACATTGTCCACAGATCTTTTTGGAATAAACTAAAAATACTGTTATCATCTCCTCACACTTGTGATTCTCGAAACGCTTATGACTTCCCAGAACACAAAAGGAGTTATTAACAATATGACAGTCAGTGTTGGTGAAATAGTATCTCAGGGTTGTAGAGGTAGTGTGTGTGTGTGTGTGTGTGTTCCTGGTATTCCCTACATTATGGGTATCAAATGTCCCCTCAAGGATGGTAATATCAGTCATTTTTGACATTGTGAGGACATTTTATTTGGTCTCAATGAGGAAAATAGTTTAAAATGAAGTTTTTTAAAAATATAATAATGAGAGATGTTTTGCGTGTGGGGTAGGGTTAGGGTATGAGGATAGAAAATAGAAAGTTTGGACAGTATAAAAACCATTACGTCTATGAAATGTCCCCATAAAGCATGGTGTGGGTGTGTATGTGTGTGTGTTCTGTTGTAACAGTCCATCTCCTCCTCCTCTTCTAGTGAACATCATCTCTGTTCCAGGGTATGTTCCCAGCTACCTGGAGAAAGATGAGCCATGTGTGGTATGCGGGGACAAGGCCACCGGCTACCATTACCGCTGCATCACATGTGAGGGCTGCAAGGTGAGATTTCCAACCCCTGAACCGCTTGATAATCATAATCAGTCTGTACTTGCGCATTAATCTGCTTTCTTCTTCTCCCAGGGTTTCTTTAGGAGGACAATACAGAAGAATCTTCACCCTTCCTATTCCTGCAAATATGACAGCTGTTGCATCATTGATAAAATCACTCGCAACCAGTGCCAGCTGTGCCGCTTCAAGAAGTGCATCTCGGTGGGCATGGCCATTGACTGTGAGTGTTCACACAAACACACATATACACACACACACACACACACACACACACACACGTTTGCTTGGCTAAATGAAGACATACTGTAGATTACGTTTTTTTTATATTAAGTTAATAAAAAGGACTACAGACTAACACATTTTATTTTATTTTATTTTATTTAGTATATTTATATTTAATATTTATGTAGTATTGGGACCAATTCTCACTATTAACTAGTTGCTTATTAGGATGCATATTACTAGCAAATTGGCTGTTTATTAGTACTTATAAAGCACATATTATGCATGACCATATTCTACATCCCTAATCCTACCTAATACCTAAACTTAACAACTACCTTACTAACTTTTAAAAAGCAGTAATTAGGAGTTTGAAAAGTCGTAGTTAATAGTTAGTCAATAGTGAGAACTGGACCTTAAATTAAAGCGTGACCATTTTATTTTATTTTTTTTTAATTTTTTTTAGAAAAAAGTCTTATTATTATTATTATATATTTTTATTTGGTGTTTTTTATTTTTCTATTTTATTTAATTTTATTTTAGAAAAGACTTACTAGTGTCTAAAGACTACAGAAAATGTTTCCTAATGTTTAAAATTTTTATATTATATATGTATGTATTTTTTTCAGTAGTTATTAATATATAAACCCTGCTGAAGTATTAATTCAGCACAATCTGATGGTAAGATTGCAGTCTCTGTAAAAATCTTTAAATGTCTTTAAATGACATTGTTTCTCAAAAAATAAATATATAAATCTGGCCTTTGAAAAAACCTGCTATAATCTTCTTACGCATAATAACATTACATAACATTGCCTGCCATTTCCTGTTTAGTACTGAGAGTATTAAATGAGTGATTGTGCGAGTGATTCATGTCCCTGGCAGTGGTGCTGGATGATTCAAAGCGTGTGGCCAAGAGGCGTCTGATCGAGGAAAACCGGGAACGGAAAAAGAAAGAGGAGATTGTGAAAACACTGCACAATCGGCCTGAGCCCACCGTCTCGGAGTGGGAGCTGATTCGTATGGTGACGGAGGCTCATCGTCACACCAATGCCCAGGGCCCTCACTGGAAGCAGAAACGCAAGTTCTTAGTAAGAGGCCTGGTTGTGTCTGTATGTCTGTGTTCATGCAAAGCATTGATAGGTTGACTACATTGTACAGGTGGTTGGGTTCTCAGCTAGATCGCTAATAACCTCCAGCTCTTGTCCGTCTGTTTGCTGTTCTATTGGGAGTCACTTCTTCATCATGGCAATTGTGTTTGAATGTCAGGGGTCAAAAAACATGTTACTTAGCAACTAGTGTTGTTACACAGAGTGGTCTGTCAGGATTTGAGAGTAGCTGACAATGACCAAAGAGCACTGGATTGGCCCTCAAACAATCAGACAAACAACCTATACATATCTATGGGTACAACAATGAGCATGATGTTACTGTTTACACTGTCGTCAAGGATATGCAGAGAGAATGTGGGCAGCCACGCAATCGCTTTCAAAAGTCTCCGTTTTGGTCCGTAACGCAACCCCAGAGTTTTCATACTAAAACGGGGTCTGCAGCATTTTCAAAAGTCTCAGTTTTCGACCTCTAAAATGGCGGAGCAGTGTAAACGACAGGCATAACCGTAGCAAAAGTAAAAAGTTTTCAAACGAAAAAGCACTAGTGTAAACAATCCGTGTATCATTCGATCATTCGTTTTTTGATTTAATATTGAAAGTAGAAAAATTAGAAAACGGCTCCTTTTTCGTATTTTAGTTTTTTTCCAAAACACGAAAAACGAGAATTCAGCTTAAATTTTTGTTTTTCATTCTTGGGTGGAAAAATGAATAAACAGCTTGAATATTCGATTTCTACACGTGGGCGGGAATTAAACGCCCCTTTCTGCTGATTGGTCAGCCGAAGATCAAACCGTACCATCATCAGTTCTTCTGCAGTATCATGCAGCAGAATAATAGTCCTCCACTGCTGCAGTTGTACGGATTCTTAACGCATTTATTGCAACTACATTTCATATGTTTTTTGAAAACATATGAAATGTATGTTTTCAAGTTTTCTAAGTTATACTTATTATAACTTAAGTCATTTTGTAATTGTTTTTTTAAAAAGTCTTTTATAATCAAAATACGAGGAAATACAGTAAAAACAGTAATACTGTGAAATTACTGTTTTCCGTTTTAATGTTTAAAAATGTAATGTATTCCTGTGATGCAAAGCTGAATTGTCAGCATCATTACTCCAGTCTTCAGTGTCACATGATCCTTCAGAAATCATTCTAATATACTGATTTACTGCTCAAGAAACATTTCTTATTATTATCAATGTTGAAAACACTTGTGCTGCTTAA
>NW_015505481.1:469263-469962 GCF_001515645.1 Sinocyclocheilus grahami | reverse complement strand
TATTAAGTAATAAGCCTTTAGAACAACATTAAGGTGAGTAGTCACTCTAGTTCACACAGTTCCAATAAATTGCGATGGGTTAAATAAACTCAATAAGCAGACTGACGCGACTACATTCAAGCGCAGACCAGTATTGCACAGGAAATAAGCAGCAGTCATATTTAATGCAGTTTAAATTAATATTGAGTACTGATTGATGTTCACTTGGATTTTTTCCCCCATTGAGTGGAAATAACTTAATACTCTGTCATTTATAGTCGTATGGTAAAATTTATTTTTATTTGTGTAAAGTTACGTTCAAAATAACTACAAAATGTCATGCCTTTGAAAAATAAAGAGAACAACAGAATGCGCTGCTTTAGCGCATCTCGGTCTCCTTGAGCATCTTTCTGGCGCATGCCACAAACATCAACCACAGGGAATACTTGTCTTTTAAAAGGCTTCATTTAGATGAGATTATTTGATGTTAAATGCATCATATAAGTCACTTTGGAATAAATCACAGTAGGCCTATGTATCATGATTAAAAAAAACACTTTACAGTCTGGAAATACTTTAGGCTATAGCAAATTATTTCTCGGACCCCCTATCACTTTAAGAACCGCTGGTCTACACAGAAGAAAGAACTGTCTAGACTCTGCCCCGGTATGAGATGTGTCGAGCTATTCATTAGTCTGTTTGATGAGAAACATATGAAAT
>NW_015505481.1:448364-469201 GCF_001515645.1 Sinocyclocheilus grahami | reverse complement strand
GAACGAAAAACGAAAATTTAAGCTGAATTCTCGTTTTTCGTTTTTTGGGAATAAAACAAAAACACGAAAAAGGAGCCGTTTTCTCATTTTTCTACTTTCAATATTAAATAAAAAAATGAATGATCGAATGATACACGGATTGTAAACGTAGCCTTAGAATGAGTTGAGAAGTATAAACAAATTAAAAATCAAAACAAAAAGTCTGGGGTCATTTTGTAATTGTTTTTTTAAAAAGTCTTTTATAATCAAAATTTTTCCAAAACACGAAAAACGAGAATTCAGCTTAAATTTTTGTTTTTCATTCTTGGGTGGAAAAATGAATAAACAGCTTGAATATTCGATTTCTACACGTGGGCGGGAATTAAACGCCCCTTTCTGCTGATTGGTCAGCCGAAGATCAAACCGTACCATCATCAGTTCTTCTGCAGTATCATGCAGCAGAATAATAGTCCTCCACTGCTGCAGTTGTACGGATTCTTAACGCATTTATTGCAACTACATTTCATATGTTTTTTGAAAACATATGAAATGTATGTTTTCAAGTTTTCTAAGTTATACTTATTATAACTTAAGTCATTTTGTAATTGTTTTTTTAAAAAGTCTTTTATAATCAAAATACGAGGAAATACAGTAAAAACAGTAATACTGTGAAATTACTGTTTTCCGTTTTAATGTTTAAAAATGTAATGTATTCCTGTGATGCAAAGCTGAATTGTCAGCATCATTACTCCAGTCTTCAGTGTCACATGATCCTTCAGAAATCATTCTAATATACTGATTTACTGCTCAAGAAACATTTCTTATTATTATCAATGTTGAAAACACTTGTGCTGCTTAATATTTTTGTGGAAATGTTGTTAATTTTTCAGGATTCTTTGATAAATAGAAAGTTTAAAAGAACAATATGTATTTGACGTTTTTGTAACATTATAAATGTCAACACTGTCACTTTTGATGCAACTTAATGCATCCTTGCTGAATAAAATATTAACTTATTTCAAATAAAAAATAACTGACCCCAAACTATTTTAGTGTTTTAAAATAGTTGGCTAGTAATTTAGTTATTTACTTTTTTTACAAAAACATACATAATCTCACTTATACAAATATTGGTAAAATGAAATGTATTTCTTATGGTGTGGGCAGTAAATATGTTAAAAATGTGAAAAGCAGGGGAAAAAAATCAATAGCATCATCTGTCAGATTGTTTTTTCAATCTAAACCTCTATATTGGTTTGTCTTTCAGCCAGAAGACATCGGGCAGTCTCCAGCCCCCACATCAGACAACGACAAAGTGGACCTGGAGGCCTTCAGTGAGTTCACCAAGATCATCACCCCTGCCATCACACGAGTTGTGGACTTTGCCAAAAAGCTGCCCATGTTCTCTGAGGTCAGTGTCTGTGTTTTCAAATACTGCACATGAACGTCTCCGTTCTCCACCGCGCCTGAAAAAGCCCCTCCGCTGCTGATGCTTATTCCATAAATTCACATTTTCATAAACAGCACGGTGCTGCATTATTACATCAGTTGTCAGAGACCGCTGTGAAAGAGCAATTATGTGCTCAGCTCCAGCTGTCACTGTACTTTCTGAACCAAAACGGCATGCCTGTGCTTGTGTGTGAATGAAAAAGGCTGCCTTGCTACCGCATTTGAGTAATGGCCTTATTAAAACATTGGCTGTGATTACAGGCTGTTGCTGTGCTTTGAATCGCTTGTTATTTTGCCACTCTAATCGCTCATGTGAACACATAATGATCACAAATCATCAGTTGTTGACTTGCTACATTGAAGCCTCTAGTTAGAAGCCTCTAAGGGAGATATTTGATTGTGCTAGGAATCTCAAAAAACTATTTAAAAGACAGCAATCAAATAGTGGTCCGTCCTTGTTTTTGAGCCTTGATTAATATCATGCAAACAGGAATCATTTGTGCTTTATTGTCTTCCACTGGTGTCCAGCTCCCCTGTGAAGACCAGATCATCCTGCTGAAAGGCTGCTGTATGGAGATCATGTCGTTGCGCGCAGCGGTACGGTACGACCCGGAGAGCGAGACGCTGACCCTGAGCGGGGAGATGGCTGTCAGTCGAGAGCAGCTGAAGAACGGAGGGTTAGGAGTGGTGTCTGATGCCATCTTTGATTTGGGCAAGAGCCTGTCACAGTTCAACCTGGATGACTCAGAGGTGGCGCTGCTGCAGGCTGTACTGCTCATGAGCTCAGGTGAGATGGACTGACAGCTGCTACAGCCATATGTGTGTCTTATGAAGATCCTGTCATCATTTACTCACCTTCATGTTGTTTCAAACCTCTTCTCCCATTGAACACAAATGGATAATTTTTAAATACGAAATTTTAAAAGTTATTGTTCACTGATCATCTTGTCCTCCGCTGCAGCTTTCAGAACAAAAACATTGATGTACGTTTGACAAGACACACACAAACTAATGAATTGGGAAGGAGGTTTATCAGTGAATAATAACTTTCTGTTGGTTCCTCACAATTCGTCTGTATAACCTTTCATTTTCAAGTGCTTAAAATACAGTACCATTCAAACGTTTGGGGTCAGTAAGATTTTTTTATGAAGAAATCAAAATTGTATTCAGCAAGGATACATTAAATTGATCAAAAGTGAGAGTAAAGACTTTTATAATGTTTAATTATCTGTTTAATTTCAAATGTATTTTATTTTAAATTATTTATTTTATAATGTTTGTTTGCTTGTTTGTTTGTTTATTTATATATGTGACCCTGGACCACATTGTCCACTGGACAATATTTGGCCGAGATACAACTATTTGAAGATCTGGAATCTGAGGGTGCAAAAAAATTCTAAATATTGAGAAAATCGCCTTTAAAGTTGTCCAAATGAAGTTCTTAGCAATGCATATTACTAATCAAAAATGAAGTTTTGATATATTTACGGTAGGAAATTTACAAAATATCTTTCTCGAACATGATCTTTACTTAATATCCTAATGATTTTTGGCATAAAAGAAAAATCAATCATTTTTACCCATACAATGTATTTTTGGCTATTGCTACAAATATACCCCAGCGACTTAAGACTGCTTTTGTGCTCCAGGGTCACATATATTTATTTCAAATAAATGCCATTCTTTTGAACTTTCTATTAATTAAGGAATTTTGAATAAATGTATTACCGTTTCCGCCCATGTTCTCTGAGGTCAGTGTCTGTGTTTTCAAATACTGCACATGAACGTCTCCGTTCTCCACCGCGCCTGAAAAAGCCCCTCCGCTGCTGATGCTTATTCCATAAATTCACATTTTCATAAACAGCACGGTGCTGCATTATTACATCAGTTGTCAGAGACCGCTGTGAAAGAGCAATTATGTGCTCAGCTCCAGCTGTCACTGTACTTTCTGAACCAAAACGGCATGCCTGTGCTTGTGTGTGAATGAAAAAGGCTGCCTTGCTACCGCATTTGAGTAATGGCCTTATTAAAACATTGGCTGTGATTACAGGCTGTTGCTGTGCTTTGAATCGCTTGTTATTTTGCCACTCTAATCGCTCATGTGAACACATAATGATCACAAATCATCAGTTGTTGACTTGCTACATTGAAGCCTCTAGTTAGAAGCCTCTAAGGGAGATATTTGATTGTGCTAGGAATCTCAAAAAACTATTTAAAAGACAGCAATCAAATAGTGGTCCGTCCTTGTTTTTGAGCCTTGATTAATATCATGCAAACAGGAATCATTTGTGCTTTATTGTCTTCCACTGGTGTCCAGCTCCCCTGTGAAGACCAGATCATCCTGCTGAAAGGCTGCTGTATGGAGATCATGTCGTTGCGCGCAGCGGTACGGTACGACCCGGAGAGCGAGACGCTGACCCTGAGCGGGGAGATGGCTGTCAGTCGAGAGCAGCTGAAGAACGGAGGGTTAGGAGTGGTGTCTGATGCCATCTTTGATTTGGGCAAGAGCCTGTCACAGTTCAACCTGGATGACTCAGAGGTGGCGCTGCTGCAGGCTGTACTGCTCATGAGCTCAGGTGAGATGGACTGACAGCTGCTACAGCCATATGTGTGTCTTATGAAGATCCTGTCATCATTTACTCACCTTCATGTTGTTTCAAACCTCTTCTCCCATTGAACACAAATGGATAATTTTTAAATACGAAATTTTAAAAGTTATTGTTCACTGATCATCTTGTCCTCCGCTGCAGCTTTCAGAACAAAAACATTGATGTACGTTTGACAAGACACACACAAACTAATGAATTGGGAAGGAGGTTTATCAGTGAATAATAACTTTCTGTTGGTTCCTCACAATTCGTCTGTATAACCTTTCATTTTCAAGTGCTTAAAATACAGTACCATTCAAACGTTTGGGGTCAGTAAGATTTTTTTATGAAGAAATCAAAATTGTATTCAGCAAGGATACATTAAATTGATCAAAAGTGAGAGTAAAGACTTTTATAATGTTTAATTATCTGTTTAATTTCAAATGTATTTTATTTTAAATTATTTATTTTATAATGTTTGTTTGCTTGTTTGTTTGTTTATTTATATATGTGACCCTGGACCACATTGTCCACTGGACAATATTTGGCCGAGATACAACTATTTGAAGATCTGGAATCTGAGGGTGCAAAAAAATTCTAAATATTGAGAAAATCGCCTTTAAAGTTGTCCAAATGAAGTTCTTAGCAATGCATATTACTAATCAAAAATGAAGTTTTGATATATTTACGGTAGGAAATTTACAAAATATCTTTCTCGAACATGATCTTTACTTAATATCCTAATGATTTTTGGCATAAAAGAAAAATCAATCATTTTTACCCATACAATGTATTTTTGGCTATTGCTACAAATATACCCCAGCGACTTAAGACTGCTTTTGTGCTCCAGGGTCACATATATTTATTTCAAATAAATGCCATTCTTTTGAACTTTCTATTAATTAAGGAATTTTGAATAAATGTATTACCGTTTCCACAAAAATATTAAACAGCACGGTTATTTTTAACATTCATAGATAGATAGATAGATAGATAGATTGCAATTTTAATAATGTAATAAATAAAAAGTTAATAAATCAGTTACATTTAAAATGTTACATTAGAAAAGTTATTTATAATTCTAGTCATAGTTCACAATATGTTTGTTTTACTGAATTTTGGATCAAATAAATGCTGCCTTGGTGAGCATTAGAGACTTTATTTGAAAACAAAAAAAAACCCAAACCTTTGAACTGTTCTGGATATGTAATCAGTTATGTTTTCTTTAATATTGCGTTTACTGCTAAATGGCACCATCTAGTGGATAAAAAAAAAATCACAGCCAAAATATCTTATTTAAAATATTTCATAATAATTAACCTTTTTATGTAACATCCATTCATGCTCAAGTGAGATGCATTACAGATATGCTTGATGTATAACATTTTAAATATAATGGTAGTCTGCTAAATAAAACCTGTAATCCAATGATTATTTACTTACCACTTTACAAAAAACATTAATATAACCCTTATGAAATATTGATTTGTGTTCAGTGGGAAAAAATAACAACATGTAGGTTTGAAACCACACGAGAAGGATAAATTATGATTTTTCATTTAGTGGTGAACTAGTCCTGTATCCTTCCTTTAACTTTCCTGTTATGACCTCTGACAGTCTTGACAGTCAT
The DNA here is from genome assembly GCF_001515645.1 of Sinocyclocheilus grahami. Taxonomy (NCBI): domain Eukaryota; kingdom Metazoa; phylum Chordata; class Actinopteri; order Cypriniformes; family Cyprinidae; genus Sinocyclocheilus; species Sinocyclocheilus grahami. Next base: position 463,555 of record NW_015505481.1, on the reverse strand, counting down.
TTCAATATTAGTTTGATTTTCCGTTGCACAGATCGTTCCGGACTCACGTGTTTGGAAAAGATTGAGAAGTGTCAGGAGATGTACTTGTTAGCATTCGAGCACTACATCAACCATCGCAAGCACAACATCTCACACTTCTGGCCCAAGCTGCTGATGAAGGTGACGAACCTGCGCATGATCGGCGCCTGTCATGCCAGCCGCTTCCTGCACATGAAAGTGGAGTGTCCCACAGAACTCTTCCCCCCGCTCTTCCTAGAGGTCTTCGAGGATCAGGAGGTGTGACCGAGAGCCACAGGGGAACTCGGGGAGGGAAAACTGATCGTGAATTTGTTTTCGCAAAGCATTTGTTTTTTGCATCCTCATGCAACGCCGAGCTGGAACATGCACCGCCAGCTTTGTCTAGGATATGTTTTGGGTTGTCGGCCTCCATATCTTTCGACCCTACAGTCACTTGCCATTCAGATTTCTCCCACAGACGGACAAAAAGCTAGCATGCATCAACCTACCTCTCGTACCGACATACCTCCCAACCTCAGAAGGAGCTTATTTTAAAAGCGTGACAAAGAAACCCACACATTCAAAAGCTATTTCATAACCTATTTCGGAAATGCTAGCTGTTGTTGTAAGTACAGAGGAAACGTCTATGAGCAACATCGAACACCTACATTTGGGCTCTACACGATTAACCTAATTTTCCTCTGATTACAGTAGTATTTCAGCATTCATCTTCCTCTTTGCACGCATAGAATATCTCCTTTGTGAACATAACTACCTGTGTGCACTTGTACATACGTTAATATGTTGTGTGAACTTCTCGAACCTCATATACACCAGCATACAGACATACATGTAGCAACATGTCCATACATGTATGTATGCGTACTATTCTGCCTGCATTAACCCATTTATCTTCTTACAATGCAGCGTCTACAGTTCTCACATACCTTCCTATCTACCATATCCACTTGCATGTTACTTAAGCTCAACATTTTGTGACCTCATTTTCTGAATAGTCTCTTGTCGCTTTCTGGTGTGTGACCGATATAGCTGTGGTGGGGTATTTCCTCCTGTATTCATCTGTCCTAGTGTTGTCCGTTTGGGCAGACAGATTGATGTACATATGTATTAAGCCATATGCTGTGGTTTGAGACGCATCCATCTCCATATTATGGACTTCAGATCGCTCATTGTGCTCCAATTGACCTGGCTCATCAGATGGTAGAACCATATGGTATTACATAGAACTTCAGAGGTATTCTGGTATTCTGGGATTATATCCAAAAAAACATGGTAGTGTCATGGTACTTATTTTAGGGGAATATTACCCCTGAAATCCATCCATCATACCACTTATGTGGACAAATTAGAAGTACAGGGTGGTAAATGATTCCTGAAAATCAGAATTTGACAGATGATAACAAAAACAGGAACTAAGGGTTAGAGCATAAGAGTAATAGGTTACATTGGGGCTAAACATCAAAATAACTACTTCAACAAAAGGCGTTGAACAATTTTCTGTTTATTTAATTGTGTTGTATGGAAATATGATTAAATACTAAAATTATTTTAGTATCGTATTTAAAAATGTATTTTTGCTACATTGTTTCACACATTAATCTCCATTTTTATTGGAGCAGTCAATTCAAAACTCAAAATTTGAAAATTCTGTCAACATTTACTCACCCTAAAGTTGTTCCAAATCTCAAGTTGTTCCTGTTGAGCACAAAATAAGGGCCCTCCTTTTCAACAGTGTGTACGCACAGATGTGTGCGTACACACAGTTTCACACAAAGCGTGTGATCTAACAACTTGTACTTATATGCAGGAATGTGTGTAAATATTGTGGAAGGACAAAATATAGAAACTTTTCTACGCACTGTTGATAAATGAGGCCCCAGATATTTTGGAGAATGTTAGTAACCAAACAGTTGACGGTATCCATTGACTTCCATAGTATGGGGGAAAAATACTCTGGACCATCAACTGTTTGGATACCAGCATTCTCCAAAATATCTTCTTTTGTGTTTGACAAAAGAAACTCATACAGGTTTTCAACAAATGGAAGGTGAGCAAATGATGACAGAATTAAAATTTTTGTGTGAACTGTCCGTTTAAATCAAACAAAAAAAGCTTCAAGATAAATCACAACATTTCAAACTGCAGTTTGATCAGTTAATGACATCAGAGCTCATTGTAGGTTTGTTGTGAAATGTTTATACAGAATTACAGTTAGCATGAAATGCAAATTCACCACATCTGTTTTCTAAATGCACGTTATTGATGATTTTGTGATCTATTCATTTGTGCATATATGCATTTTTGGCACTGTGTTTAATCAAAATCATATACACTCAGATGTATGTCACAATACAGAAGAAAAGATATGTTGCTACTTTCATTTTATCACAAGTATTTACCTAATACAAATTTGACCTAATACCTAATACTAATTGCTAGTTTTAAATTTAATCACCTTCAACAAAACTGAAAATCAAGTTTTTGTTGCAAAATATATTATATAATTTCAGGGATTCTCATTAGATACATCTGCAACATTTACAATAAAAAAAAAACCCGAAATGACTTCAAATAAACCTTATTTATTTTGCAGTGCATAGCAACAAACAGGTCCTTCGGGAAGTTCTGTAGTTGTGTTTGTGGATATTCATTGTCTGGAGAGGGAAATTAAATATATTATATAATTTCAGGGATTCTCATTAGATACATCTGCAACATTTACAATAAAAAAAAAACCCCGAAATGACTTCAAATAAACCTTATTTATTTTGCAGTGCATAGCAACAAACAGGTCCTTCGGGAAGTTCTGTAGTTGTGTTTGTGGATATTCATTGTCTGGAGAGGGAAATGAAAAATAGAAAGGACTTTTAGCCCCATTGTACCCTACGTCTTTGCCGATTTTGAAAGTAGAGAACTTACAATCGCCACAACCTTCTTGCAAGAGGAAATTAAATGAGTGTCACTTACCTCTCCATGTCTTCAAACAGACTCTACCTCACCCCTCATCTGTGTATCACAGTCTACAAAGCACTTTTTTTCCACTCACCTGCTCACGCATATATTCCTGCTTAAACCTGTACATAAACATGCACACATTTACACTAAAAAGTCACATACGTGTGATAGCAACCTCTCTCATGTGTGTGTATACTGCGTTCCCTTTCACTTGTGATGTGGGACCAAGTGTCAGTCTTATTCCCTAATTCTGAGGACAGTAAGAATGTGCCGGACTGCATGAATTTCACTGTGCTGTGACCGAGCTAACAGATTGCTTAGCACATTATTTTGCTTTAAGCAAGTGCTGGAGAAGCAGCACAGGAAGATGGCTCCTGAGTAACACAAACCTCATATTTTGTCAGCCCAGTACTGTGGTCCCTGTTCCTCCAAACCTGACCTGTTCATGTGCGCCCATACATCTCACACAAGAACTTTACATGAACTCTTCCCCAGCAAAGGACACAGCCAGACCCCCAAAGTAGTTTAACCAGATGCATAGACGCATAGCAGGGTTTCAATGTCCTTTTTGACTGATACGGTGTCAGTTTGGCTCCAGGAAGTGACACGCAGCCTCCATTTAAAGTGACACAGAGGAACAAAAGGGCAAAAAGGACAGTCTCACTGTGACTAGCTAAACTCAGGCACGGAGCTCCCATGAGGCCATGCATCTGACTCAGGCTCAATCTAACCCACCAGCACTGCAGACATGCACTGCCCACAGTCACAATCTACTGCACCAGCAAGGGTCAGCTCAGCTGAGCCCTGCACACAGACCCTGTTCTTGATAACGGGGAATCGGGAAGCCATTTGTTTTGCTGGACGTCCAAACCTGGTTTACAGCACTTTTATTAGAACATAATTCAGTCCTTTACACCTAGCCAGATCATGAATATGTTGATTGAGACTTTGACTCTTAAAGGGGTCATATCATGATATTTTGAAATAAAAGTTCATTGTACTATGACATCAGACTGTAACTTCCAGAACTTCTTCCCTTGTCCAAATTTAAAGGGCATTTACTGAAACTACACAGCAAAAATGTATTTTTCTGAATAATAATGACCACCAACATTTACATATTAGCAATTCTTATTTTGTGTCCACTCAAAATGACCAAGTAGGATAGGTAATATTATTGTTAAAACACCAGCAGGACTGACGATTGGAGTAAAATGTTGGATATTGCGTCAAACTTTGTGCTTTTCCTGGCTGTGTGTAGCACCTACCGCTCTGCAGATCTTATGGGATCCCAGTGTTGAAGGAATAATTCACCCAAAAATGACAATTCTGTCGCCATTTACTCATTCTCATGTTGTTCCAAATCCAAAGACTTTTGTTTATCTTTAAATACAAATGAGGATATTTTTAATATATTCTCCTATTTTTTGTCCATTTACTTAAAGTCCACGCAATCGAAGGTTTGACACATCAAAAAGTACAGAGAATCTACATGAATCAAGCAGTTTAAATCACATCTTCTATAGAGACACAAGTGCTTTATATGTTAATTTAGTATTTTGTTGTTCAAATACGAACATATATATCATCAAATATGGTTTTTACCATTTTCTGTAAGAAAAAATAAATAGTAAAAAAAAAGGGTGGGAAAGGGAAAAATACTGCAAGGACAATATCCCTTAAATTAAATTTATGATAACACGATTTTCATTTTTGGGTGAAATATTCCTTTAAGAAACATCATCTTTAAGGTTTCAGTGCACATTTCAGAGCAGATTGGATCCAGTTTACAGATGCGTAGAGCAAAGCCCTGTTGCTCATTTCACATGGAAATAAACTGTTTATGACTTAAAGGCAAAAAAGCCTGTTCAATGTTGAAGATCAGCAACAAGATGTAAAAACAGCAAAAAATTATAAGTGGACCTCATGGGAAAAATGTTAAACAATGATAATAATACAATGTATGATATGACTCCTTTAATAGATCTTAAGAAGGGCATAGTCTTCTCAACAGCCCTCTGGAAAATTCGCACGCACCAAGAAATCCCATGTCAGCTACATGTCCACAGTCTGCAATGTAGCAAGCCATATTTGAGGTCCAAAATTTCAAGTGTGAAAAGAAGACCCTGTCCATCTTCTGATGAGGAATGTAAAAAAAAAAAAAAAAGACAAAGCACTCTTTAGTCAGAATACTTGCTGTTTTTTTATGCTGAGTGGACATAACATATTTGCAGGCTGTGAATTTTAAGTGAGCCGATTGTGACAAGCAATTGTTCGAACAGAGCAAAACTAAAGTTCATTTCAGACACTGTGCTTTGCTGTACATGTTTTTGAATCTGAACTGTACTGTGGGTGTTGTAAGTGCTCAGCCATCGTGCTTCTCATGTGTTTAGTTGGTTTGACACACTTCATTACTATTTACTCTGTCTGTCTCCAATATCAAGATTCTCTTGTAGTGATTTGATGATGAACACTTCTGTTATTTCAAACCTTCATACCTCACATGAACGATATAAGAGGATGAGTTCAACATAGACTTATTAATGTCACATTTATGTCAAATACACAGCAGTTTTCACTACTCCAGTATCTTAGACTGCCATAATGCGATCAGGCTGGATTGAATGGCTTGACAGTTTGGAAACAAGATGCTAAGATTTTTATCCAGTCAGAAAGAGACACATCTGCAGCAGATCTGTGTTTCTTTGAGAGATAATCCATCGTCGCCAGTACCTCAATCTCCAGTATTCAACAGGGTCTAACACACAACAGGACCTCACACACTTACTTTAAGAAACCATCCTCATCCTCACCGCAGGAACCTCACTGGCTATTGTTTTGTAAACCTATTCAGTGCAATAGACCAGGGGTACAGAACTCAGTTTATTTCCAACCCTGCACCAACACATATACAATGGCGTTTTCAAATAAGCCTGAAGGACTTGATCAGCTGGATCAGGTGTGTTTAATTGGAGCTTAACTCTGCAGGGCTGTGGACCTCCAGAAACAGTTCTGCACCCCTGTAACAGACCGCAATTTTATGTTTGATAAGTGATATATAGCTATATTTTTCTTCTTTAAAAATGATTTTATCTGCACTATCTATCACAAATAGCTCTGTATAATGACAAAGACAATGATGCTTGCACAAATGTTTGTCTGTGTCATTTTCTTGCTCGTAAAGCAAAGTCTATGTGCTTTTACTCGATTTTGAACACTATGCTTATACGGGAAGTTGTTAAGGTGCCCTCTCCTTTGTGGGTCAGTGATACACCATCTAGTCCAGTGATGCAGAATTGCTGATAAATCATCCTTTGTAGCATTGTACATTATCCTTCTATGAAACTGCCCTGTACCAACCTGTAATGGATGTGAAAGGCCTGTGAGGTTTTCCCCCTACAATGCCTCTGTTCAGTGGGTGCAATGTAGACTATGTGTTTTCTTCTTTTTTTATATTTCAACTTTATTTGAAGAAAATTCAACAATTTTAACTGATTCTCAAATCTTTTTTTTTTTTATAAAGATGTTTGCTTTGAGCAATTATATTTGCATGTAGTAAAATTTTACAATTAAGGTCATATTTTCACATGCAGGAACCAAGTGAAAAATATTAATAAACAAATGTCCTATTTGCAGCTATACAATCAAAATATATGTGTGTTCAATACCGAAAGCAAAACGTGTGGGAGGGGTTTAAAAGTAACTCAGGTATGTGTGCTACTCTTCACTTTAAAAATGTTTAATAAATGATTGTTGTCTGTTGTAAAGACCTCTTGTGTTTGATTATTTGTGACAAAACTGTAATTATCATTGGCTACTCAAAGAGGGCTTACTGTAACTGATACCACAGCACAAAACAAGTAGCTATAGCCAGAAAGGCAGGTTAGATTTAATAGCAAATAAATACCAGGAATTTATATGTGTCAGAGCAGCTATGATGTTTATATAGAGAGAAAAAAATTAACTTAAATGATTTTAGCAAATGGCTGCAATATAACAAAGAGTGAAAAATTTATGGGGGTCTGAATACTTTCCGTACCCACTGTATATGTTTGAATTTTAAAGGAATAGTTCACCCAAAAATGAACATTTTGTCATCATTTACTCACACTCATGTTGTTCCAAACATGTATGAGCTTCTTTCTTATGTTGAACATAAAATAAGATATTTTGAAGAATGCTGGTAATCAAACAGTTGATGGTCCCCATTGGCTTCCATATATTTCTATCACTACTATTGAAGTCAAATGGGTACCAACAACGGTTTGGTTCTTCAAAATTCTTCAAAATATCTTCTGTTGTGTTCAACATAAGAATGAAAATCACACAGATCACACAACGACATGAGGGTGAGTAAATTATGACAATTTTTGGGTGAACTATTCCTTTAATTTGACACTTTGTAGGCCACTGCATAAACTATGATCACCAGTCCCACTAGAGGGCAGAAGATACTAATAAGATGATGAAAACAGAACCGACTTGACAACTAACTGCTAACATTTAGATAAAAAAAACAGATTAACTGAAAATTGTAAACATTTATTTAGTTATTATTCACTTCAAATTTATATATTTGGGTTATATGTTTAGTTATTATCAACACACAGCCTTCCTTCCTTCCAGCCTGTCGTTTAGCCTGCAGAGCTGTCGCAGGAATCCATCATTGGGCCCGATCTCCTGTTTCTCTCTCACTGTGGCCACAGCAGCTCGTACATCCATCCTGTGCTGCAGCATCAGGTGTGCGATAACTAGTGCAGCCGAACGACTGTAGCCTTTCTGACAGCTCACATACACTTTACCTACAAGAAAAATGAGAGACTGTGACTATTTTATGGGATAACATTGAGCGCAATATAGGCTATTCGATTCTCAAAGCATCTGTCAAGATTTTAAGGTCAAGACACCCTGCTGAAAAAAACAATAGAAACCATCAGAGAAATAGCCTACTAATGGTTTCCACTACAAATACCATCACAAACCATCAACTTTTAACCATTAAAACCATTTCCTGTCGTGTGTTTTGGTTTTGGGATAGGTTTTAACAAGCCAACAATAGAAGGCGACCAATTAGGCTACCAGTAAAGACCAACAGGGTTCACAGTTTCCATTAAAACCAATACTATTTCAATAACCAGTACAAATTCTGCCATGGTTTCTTTTTCTTTTTTTTCAGCAGGGCACTCAACATTGGGCGTGGAAAAAAGCAACAGAAAACGTAGGTATTTTATGAGTTGACGATTTCGTGTGAATATTAACGTATAGAATTGATGTGCATGAAAAGGTACGATTTTTAGAAAATCTAATCTAAATCGAATAATTCACTCAATATTAGTAGAAAAGCACTGCTTCATTCAAGCAAGAAACATTTCTGAAAGAGTTATTGAATAATTCACTCAATATTAGTAGAAAAACACTGATTCATTCAAGAAGTACTACGTGTGGCTTGGAAATGCTTTGTCTTCCTCTCGCGGACAAAAATACACAATAGCTATACTGCATCTAAAATGTAAGTTCACTTCTTGTTTACGCTAACAATCATGTTTTTGCTCTTACCGTTTTTTTTTTTATTTTTTATATACAATCGCTGACAATTTTTTCAATACTTTTAGCAATTTTCCTAAACTCTTAACGCAGTTAGCTCCACATTTGTCAGTGTTGGCAATACAATTAATGCATTTTCAACTGTATCATAAATGTTGTTTATTTTGCTCAAATAGCGTTAAATAAAGCTTATTTGTCAGGCTAGAGGAGCCAGCGCGCATGCGCAGTCCTAACCGCACGTCTCAGAGCGTTGACTGCTTCTATAGCAACCGGGACTTCGGCAGCTGCAGTGACGTTGACTTTACCGATTAGCGATTGGCTGTTCGATAGAGCGGCCATATTGAATGTTGCATTTTTTCCCCATTCAAAACAAGAGTGACAGTGGTTATAAGTAGTCCTCACAAATTTGATTGGTCGAACGGCGCTAGAAGGCTACTGAGACTTTTCACTGTCTGTATCACTCCGCTTGTTCGCCAATTCCCACTGCCCTTCTGCAGAGGAGGGCATTTTCCCGTAAATATGTTCTGCAGGTTACATATTACCAGTAAGTGGCAAGATGTTTCTTCATGAGCGAGGCACATTCATTCAAAAGTATGAGGGGCCGTATAGGCCATAATTATTGAAAAGCGTCTTACATACACGAGTGAAACGAAAAGATCAGCCTTAGTGAAATTCATATAAGCATAAGTGAAATAAGTAAATATTTCAGTAGATGATGAGAGCTAATTTCACTGGAAACGGAAGCTGTGTCAACACTTCCGTTTAATTTGGCGCGTCTCACAAACTCTTCAATGGCGTTTAGTCGTAAGTTGTCTGAAGCTATTAATAATATAAACAACATTTTACCGTCGTCAATGCAAACACTAGTGAAAACACTTATCAACCTTAGTGAAATTCATTCATATGCATAACTGAAAACCTCTTACATACACTAGTGAAAACACTTATCAAAAACAAAATTTTACCGTCGTCAAGTACAATTCCGAAAGTGGGATAAAACAGCGCGATGTTACAGAGCTCACGCCGTGGTGAGACTGACTCGACAGCGCTACCGAACTGACAGCGCGGACAGCAGCATAAAAAACACATTATTTTCCACATACTGTACATTATTGTTTCTCTTCTATGCCCCGCCATTCTGAAATGCGTCGATTTTTACAAAGCTCATCGGTCTGAAAAGGGATGTGTGGTGTGATTGGCCAGCTATCCAGCACATTGGGATTGGCCGAATACCTCAAGCGTGTGACGGAAATGTTATGCCCCTTACCATACTGTGATGCTGTCTCCCGGCACAGCGAGACAAAACCAATAAAAACCATTACAAACGAGGCATTTGTTGCATCCAGTGGGGACATAATTACGGATTATAATGACTTATACTGTCTTTTTACACGTTGCGTATCGAGCCGCGTAAACATCAAACCATGTCTGCATTTGTGATCTGAGAAATGACAAACAACAAGCGCTACTCTACACTGCTCAAAACTCGCGTTTGAATCGTCAGTGGCAAATTCTTTAAATATAAAAAATGTACTTACAGGCTATGAGTCAGAAGCGCCAGACTGTCCTTGCAAAGTTGGAACTGCCCCACTTTATAGAACAGCCTTTGAGCACAGACCCATTGTAGTCTACTCTACAGGTTCAGGAAACTGTCTTCCATAAAATGCGTCACACAGTGTCACACACGGCGGGCTAGAGTGAGCAGAGGCCGGCTTGAGTGAGCGGAGGCCGGTGAGCTTGAGAACGGCGTGGCCGGTGGATTCGACGAAGGAGCGTCCGGCAGGTTTGCAGCAACCACATGTGACGACCCTGGGCTGGACTCCGCTTCGTCCACGGTGAAAGCCGATCCAGCGATCCACAGCGCGAAGTTGATGTATTTCCTCAGCGACCAGCACGGATCAGTTCTAGGCATGCCGAAGCGGATATCGTCCTCTTTTGGAAGGCCAAACAAAGTAGTTTTGCTTTCACTAAACACACAGCATCTCCACAACATGGCGCCGGCGGCAACAACAATACTACAGCGAGAATAAACGTAACGCCTTCTTTCTTTGCGTGAACATTTCGGCGGTGTTATGCAAATCTTCCCACACAGTGACGTAGACATGTGGGGCCGTGTTTAAACGAGCAGTTTTAGGTAGGCGTGGACAAGTCTTAACTTTTATAAAGAACATCTCTTCGAATTTGAGACTTTAGTCTTTGCAACTTTACAGATCTTCTTTATGCACCAAGAGCTCCAATGCTCCAAAGAGAAAGGAAAACTTGAAATTGCATCATATGACCCCTTTAAGAAGATTGAGGATATTAAAGAGACCGTTTTCCCAAAAATGAAACTTCTGTCATAATTTATTAACCCTCATGTCATTCCAAACCTGCATGACTTTCTTTCTACTATGGAACATAAAAGATGATTTGAGAAATATCTGAGTATTTTTGGTTCATCATACAATAGAAGTCAGTTGTAACCAAAACAGTTTGGTTACCAACATTCTTCAAAATATCTTCTAGTTCTGCAAAAGAAAGAAGGTCATACAGGTTTGAAACGACATGAGGGTGAGTAAATGATGACAGAATTGACATTTTTGGGTGAACTATCCCTTTAACAGAATGCTTTATTAATAAGCATAGCTCTGAAGAACCAAATGCAATACCACTGCCGCTGAATGATGGATGAGAAAAAGATATTCATTTTAAGTACTTCTTTTTACCAAGACCCTTCAGACCTTGCATTGCCAAAGTTCTTTCAATGAAATTAGAAGCCTCTTCAAAATATACACTGAGGTCAAAATGGTCAGTGTCAAAGGCTGGTATCCCATGATAGATGATCCCCCTGTCTGCATAGAACTCTGCATCCGTGTTCACATGCATGTCCGATTGGCCTTCTGCAGCATTGAGGATGTGTGTCACTCCCAGCTGATGCAAACGTGTTACATTTGTAGCTACAGACCTGTAAAATAACAGCTACATCAATTCAAGTGATCTTTTTCACTCTCTCAGTCAGTGTGTGAAAGCATCAAGCATTAGAGGGTGTCCTTCACATATGGAAAATAGGCCATGTTTATTTAAAGGCTTGCCCTTGAGAATTTGCAACAGGATACATGAACATGTTTTGAATTTCAACTTATCAGATAAGAGAGGCTAAACTTATGATTGCAAAATGTAAATGTTTGTTGAGCACCGCTGCTATAATACTTATAATTAAGGGTATGAAAAAAGAATCCAGTAATGCCTAATCCATATATCTGGAGGCTATGTGAGGATTTACTCATTTCCTAGGAGTAGACTTCATTAAAATGTTTGGAGGGCATACAGAAGTCTCAGTTTTCATCTGTCAACAGATCATTGAGCTGCTGAACAGACACTTCATAGTCTGTCATGTTCAGCTCAAGATAAATTGCCTTTCAAGTAGAAAACGCTGTTTCTCAGGCCTCAGTGTTGATGTGATTTTCTGTAATCCAGTTCCATCTTCATTGTGGTGCCTTTTAGAGTAATAAATAATGGTCTAGTGTTTTCTGTCCAGTGGTCAGTATTCAACTCAACATAATTCTAAAGCGGTTCACATTAATCTGTTAGTTATTTTTTGTGTGTTAGGCCTAGAGAAAGTTAACTACAGCCAAACGCTTAAAGCTGATACCCTCTTTGTGTGTTTCAAACCACTAGATGGCATCAGACAGTCAACATATTCAACATGAATATAAATATAGCTTGGCTTTGAAAAATGTGACCCTGGAGCACAAAACCACTCATAAGGGTCAATTTCTCTGCTTTCCATTGATGTATGGTTTGTTAGGATAGGATAATATTTGGCGGAGATACAACTATTTGAAAATCTGGAATCTGAGGGTGCAAAAAAATCAAAATATTGAGAAAATCGCCTTTAAAGTTGTCCAATTGAAGTCCTTAGCAACGCATATTACTAATCAAAAATTAAGTTTTGATATTTACAGTAGGAAATTTACAAAATATCTTCATGGAACATGATCTTTACTTAATATCTTAATGATTTTTGGCATAAAAGAAAAATCGAGAATTTTGATAATTAATAATATATATTTTTTGGCTATTGCTACAAATATACCCCAGCGACTTAAGACTGGTTTTGTGCTCCAGGTTCACAAATTATATTTTTAGACTTTTGAGACTTTTAAATTAAATCCATTTGGCATGTTTACATGTCCTGTGGCGTGACATGCTATACTCCATCTAAAAAAATGTTAAACATCATTCTGTTAATTATTTTATAATTAATATGCATGCAACTTTATTTTTTTCATTTGAATTTATTTATTTATTTGTTTTGTGTTTATACTAGATTTTATTGTATAAAAATAAGAGACCACATGGAATAATTGTAGTTTTAAAAAATGAATTGACATTAAACTTGTAATAATAATTACAAAAAAATTAAATATAATTAAAATATAAATATATATATATATATATATATATATATATATATATAATTCCTAAAAAATGAATCTGAAATTCCTGACAATGAGGACATTATAACATTATATTAATAAAAGGGTCAAACTGAGATTTCAATACTAAAACTGTAAGGAAGAAAAAAATGCAATAGACTGATAAATAGTCAAGAAGAATGACTGAGGTTGCAGGCTTTGAAATACAGTATAGATGTACATGGCAATCAGACAATGGCATTTTATTCAAATTTACAAGAGTTTACAAAATCCACTTTTAGGTTAGGGTTGCTTATTCAGTCTTTAAAAAAAATCCACCACAAAAAAACCTGCAAGCAAAAATGTCAGTATTGTAAAACTTCATGAAGAAAATACTGGGGAGAAACTTGAAGAAAGTTTGGCTGTGAGTAAAAAGGGCTGGTGTGATCTGAAACAGAGCGAAATGGTCAGATCAGTAAAGGGTATACGAATACACTGTAGATTTTCCGAAACATCCCATCACATCATCTGAGTTCTGGCCATTGGGTCTTGATGATGACCAGGGTACCAGTGTCCAAAAGAGTTCATATATCCTCCAGAGTGCATGGGGGCACCTTTGGTTGACATGGAAACATCCCACAGGGGTGGCATTCCCGGTGAACACGGTGTTGCAGAAGCTGCTTGAAGGTGTTCTCCTTCTGGTCCACTTTATATATATATAATTCCTAAAAAATGAATCTGAAATTCCTGACAATGATATATTGAGGACATTATATTAATAAAAGGGTCAAACTGAGATTTCAATACTAAAACTGTAAGGAAGAAAAAAATGCAATAGACTGATAAATAGTCAAGAAGAATGACTGAGGTTGCAGGCTTTGAAATACAGTATAGATGTACATGGCAATCAGACAATGGCATTTTATTCAAATTTACAAGAGTTTACAAAATCCACTTTTAGGTTAGGGTTGCTTATTCAGTCTTTAAAAAAAATCCACCACAAAAAAACCTGCAAGCAAAAATGTCAGTATTGTAAAACTTCATGAAGAAAATACTGGGGAGAAACTTGAAGAAAGTTTGGCTGTGAGTAAAAAGGGCTGGTGTGATCTGAAACAGAGCGAAATGGTCAGATCAGTAAAGGGTATACGAATACACTGTAGATTTTCCGAAACATCCCATCACATCATCTGAGTTCTGGCCATTGGGTCTTGATGATGACCAGGGTACCAGTGTCCAAAAGAGTTCATATATCCTCCAGAGTGCATGGGGGCACCTTTGGTTGACATGGAAACATCCCACAGGGGTGGCATTCCCGGTGAACACGGTGTTGCAGAAGCTGCTTGAAGGTGTTCTCCTTCTGGTCCACTTGAGCCATGCTTCATGATCTTTTTGTACTTGGAACGTTTGTTCTGGAACCATATCTTTACCTGCAACATTTGCATTTGGATTAGCATTTGTTATTACAACACATGTTTTCATCTGTTTACAAGTATATGATGAACTTTTATTATTCATTACACAAAAGTCGAGCAAGATTGGAAGGAATTATAAAAATAAATGCAGAACAGTAAGCATTGTTTGGGTAGGATGCATGTATGGTGACATTTCAGACATTGACCGTACATTTTTAATAATAAAATATCAATGAAAAACATCAAATAGAAGGCCCCATGATGATACTGTATAAAGTTATCATCAAAATCAGGCATTCAAATAAACAGACTAAAATTCAGAGAAACACATAGACCACAAACATACTGCTCTAATTATGAACAATATACAATACAAATAAAAGTTTTAAAGTAGCTTTGGGCTTTTTGGTTGGTTTTTGCACTTTTTTAACACACATTTTTTTTGGCATGTTATGGCATCTCTTTTAAAAATGTTGAATGCACTTTGATGCATGTTCTGACCTCTGACTTATATTGAGCTTGAACATTTCAGAATTCCTTATGTGTTCTTTTGATTAAATGTGCATTAGTGAAAGGAATGTAAATATTTACTGCAATTGTTCCAAAGAAATTAAATGTCAATGTTCATCTATGTTTTTTAAAGGTGGGGTGCTTTAATACTAAACACAATAATGCTAAGTAGGATACTGTCAATTTTTAAATCAAATAAAAGAGCATTGTGCATGTTCTTCAATTTCCATGAGTCATTTTTCTCAAGTACTGTTAGAAAATAGAAACTTGTTGTGTGGGCAAATTACTAGTTCAGCCAGTTGAATGAACTTAACATAAGTAACATGAAATATTCTTTAAAAAAAAAAAAAAAAAA
>NW_015505481.1:446360-448354 GCF_001515645.1 Sinocyclocheilus grahami | reverse complement strand
GCTGCCTTAAAAAGATAAGTTAATTCAACAAGATGCTTAGTTTAGCCCATTTTTATTTAGTTTGCACAACTTATAATTATAAATGTAATCAACAAAATGCTTATTTAGGTTAGTACAACTTTCTTGTCTTGTTTGGCTAACTAAAAACTTGTTGGTTAGACAAAGTATAAAGTTAACCTTCGTTAACCCAACTATTAATTATAGATTTAAGGAACTTAAATGTTTAAACAACAAAAGTTTTTTAAACTTATTTAACACAACATTTTGAGGCAGCCAGGTTACAAATTATTATTATTAAAGTTGAATCAACTTGTTATTTTTTACAGTGAATCTAATGCATCACAAAAAGACTTCTGAGTCTTTTTTCAGGTCCCAATTATGAAGTAACTTATTTATATAAGTAAATAAAGTACTGTAACCCCCCCCCCCCTCCATTTGAAACCACATTTTACTATAAAGGGACATGTTATCTTGTTAAATACAGGTTTTCACAGTAAATTGTTGTATAGTTATTTTTAAACAAGTAATGTTTTACAGTAAAATTACATGTATTTTCCTATTAAATTACATTTGTTTACTATTTAATGTAAATTAACTTAAAGCATGAACAGATTTTACTGGACCATTTTTAGTTTTTTCAGCTAAAAATGACTAACATTTTATTAACTTTTACAGTATCAACCACAGGGAAGTTATACTTTTTCTTGTCTTTTTGTAGACTTCACGTAGAGCTTCTACTTAGAGTTCTACAAACACTGATTTTCAGTATCAGAAGAATAAGCAGAAGAATTTCTGCCAGCTTTGAGTCAGCATGATTAATTTTTTATTTTACACAAGACTTCTGCCAACACCAGCTTGAGCTGGCTGCAAGTCAGAAAGGGGAAAAGCTTGACAGTTTTTTGGATGAAACAAAACTCCAAACGTTATTGCTGTTACTTAATCACTCCAAAATTTAACCCAGAACTCTCCCTTGCACATTAAGAATATATTATATAAACAAGCCATGATATTATACTTATGGTGTTTTTAATTTCTTAATTGTGTGACCAACGTGGAAAATTCATACTAATTGGGAATTTACAATCAAAGTGACACCCACAGAGCTGTAAAATCTTCTATAATGAAACATAATTAAAGATGTTTTCCAAGAGACTTTTAAGCTGGATACCCTTACCGTTTTCTTTGACACCCAAAATAATTATTCTAATTTAGGCTTTCACAATTTTTTTTTGATGTGATATTCATCTTGCCGCATTCAGAACACTTCTGGTATGTGGCGATGCTTTTCATTTTTATTACTAAAATGATGTCTGCATGTATCAGAAAGTAGATTAAATGAGCCGCCTGGACTAAAAAGCAGGAGCAAGTGCCAGAGGCAACATTCAACACTTTTTGATTGCAGTAATGACAGAATCTCAATTGCTAATAAAGAGTATTTGGCTCTGCAAACTGGCCACACACTATCACGCACACATCTTTTTGATATGTGTGTCAGTTCTGCTGAATATTTGTCCTGCTGAACAGATACTTATCTGTAAATGTCCTCAAGAGAAAACAATAACACTAGTCAATGAAAAATGTGTTTCCAAACCAAAACAACAGAGTATTTATAATGTAATTGTATTGGAGATTTAATATATGCTACACAAAAAAACAATACTGTTCATTTAGAGTAAAGTTATGATAGTAAGTGCAATTAGTAGGAATGAAGGTCATAATAGTTTTTTAGATAATGTATAAATTATTTTCATACCATAGATTTTGCTTATAGTTTCACTTTCACTCTTTGTTTAGTTTTAAAAATGTAATAATTCCACTGATCTATATATAATCTCTATTACAGATCAGTGAATGATTCATATTTTTATATTTGCAGCACTCCCAGACCCAGACTTTCAATCTATACAAAAAAGGCATTTGAAAAGCTAAATAAATGGAAATAAATGAAAAGTTTTAATACAAATCATATAAAAGTAACTGTAATTGAAGAAAAA
>NW_015505481.1:445315-446200 GCF_001515645.1 Sinocyclocheilus grahami | reverse complement strand
GTATTGTAAGTTTGATATTTTATTTTATGATTTATTTTTGAAAATGTTTTGCTAAATTATGCTATGATTTATATGTTGCTGCCCATTTGAACTTAATTCCAGGATATGTTTTAATGTTTCCTTTCAATAAATGAGTTATCACGCATGTTCTCACACAAAAATTAAAAACAAGTTTTAGTATGTTACTTAATCTTGCTGAATATAAAACAAGAAATAATTATGACTTAAATAAATCAGGGTTTCAGAAATGTTGGTGCTCTAAAGAGATTAACCCTATAGCATGCTTGGAAAAAATCGAATGCACATTCTTTCTAAAAAACACTGTCATGAGAATAAAATAATTTTGAATAAATGTGTGTGCCCAACAAAGTCATGTAAGGGAACTGTTACTGCAATAAGTATACAGTAAATCATTTTGGGTACAATCCTCAACTACTGTAAATGACAGTTGGATATTAAATTTCTTAATATAAATCTGAACAAAAAAAGTTGGCCTGTTCTACAAACGGGGACTTAAAGAGTTATTCATACAATTTCCCTTTTATCTAGCCTATTATGCAATATCTACTTATGACTGCAATTATGCAATATATGTGGTTGCTACGATTTTGATTATTGAAGCAGATTAGAACCTGCCATTAAAGCAGGAAGAGACTCGTGCTCACATTTATTTATTTATTTGTCTTGTTTGATTGCGAAATTTTCCGTGAAAACCTTTTGCAGGGTCATATATTAATTGTATAAGAAATCTTATTAAGAACAGCTTATATCACACCTCGAAGTTGTGCTTATGAACGTGAGCCTTTATGAAGTTTTACCTTGCCTGTCATTCCGTGGAAGGCACAGCTCACGAAGTATCGTTTTTTTATAAAACGTTTTTTTTTT
>NW_015505481.1:442734-444668 GCF_001515645.1 Sinocyclocheilus grahami | reverse complement strand
ATATATATATATATATATATATATATATATAGGCTAAAATATGTAGGCTACTAATAACTGTTAAATTAATAAAATAAAATAAATAATGTCTCAAAAATGTTTAGGCCATTCTGTCAGAGGAAAACGTCAACCGCATACAAGACATTAGGTTTAAAACAGTCCTTTCACTATGAAACATCTGAAAAGGCAGTTCCTGTGTGTTAGACCATATGAATATTGTGTAACTTTATAGTCAAATTTCGGTTTAGTAAAAAAAAAAGGTATAGGCTAAATAATTATATAGCTAATTATTAAAAGTTTGTCATATGAAGACTAAAACAAGCCAGTAATTATTTATTTTCTCTTTTTTGATCTTGCAATCTAAAGACAAGTTTCAAAGATCCATGTGTGTGTGTGTGTGTGTGTGTGTGCGCGCGGGGTCCGACGATTAGGCTACTTGATTTGTTAATTGGAGTCATAACAGTAGCTATATTAATCCATATTGCGAAGCCAGTAAAGTTAATATGGCATTAGAAAAAAAATTATACAAAGTATCCATTTAAAGTTGAGTAAAACTAAAGTAAATAGGCTATACTTACTCTTAAAATAATCGTTAAATCCATAGAGTAGCCTAATTACATTTGACAAAGTGATTTAACGATTTATCGTGCATTTTCAATCTTCTGTCTTTATACTGAGCTTTAAATGAGCATTTCTACTTCTCCGGGATTTTTAATGCGCTCTGCCCGTTTTTTTTTTTGTGAATATATATATTTTTGTGAATATATAAAACTTTGCAATACATTTTTGACCCATTTCACAGTGGGAGTTTAAAAGTTTCGACATGTTATTAATTAGAATTGCGTGGGCAATTAAATTAAACACATTTCAGGAGAAATAATCGTACATGTCAAACCCAAATTCTGCATTTATGTCTTCAGAAAACAATCACGAATGCTGCGACCCGTATATGCTAACTAATTTTCTCAGCCATAGCTTAACTTTGGCGCAACACGGAATTTAGTAATACGTTTTCAATCTGTAGGTGAAGGAAAGCGCACGTTACCTGCATCCTCTACTCTTGGATGACCGACTGCGTTGTTGTGTTGATAGGGTAGGTAAGCGGGGTGGTGATGGGCTGTGGGATAGTGGTAAGTGAGCGGACGGCCGTACGAAGCAGCGCCCGAGGAGAAGGCCGCATCGTACTGCGAATGTGTGCCTTGATGCAAACCGTGCACCGGATAGTGCGCATGAGACACACCGGGCGAATGCTGCTGGTGAGACTGGTAACCGTGACTGAACTCCAGAAAAGCCGATTTTGAGGGGTCTGAAGCCACCAAACTTTCAGACAGTGAAGTCATAGTCATTTTTTAGAGTTATGTCCATTAGAACGATGCACCCTACAAAAAAAAGCAGCATCTATTTAGAAGAGTCATGTGATTTCCATCGCTTAAAGGGGTCCATTAGAAAAATCCATGTCCGTGAAAACGCGACGCTCGTGTGTTTGCTTTCGTTTTGGCTGTGTGTGAGGTCTGTGAGGTTCATCTCTGCAGTCTCGTCACATACTGGAGTTAATTCCAGCAGTGAGAACGCGCTCTCTTATTGGCTGCACGCGCCGTTCCCGTCCCTTCTTTAGACGCAATGACGCCCCTAGTGTAATGTGTTCGGGAAAATGCACAAGTTTTCAGCTTTTGATGTATAGGCCTATCAACACGATTTAAAAAAACAATCGTTTGATTCGTTGTTTTAATACCAGTAATACCAAGAAATAAAAACGGGGCATTTAGGAAACTTCTCAAAAACGTTAAAGTCTTCTAAGTGGTAAGATTCACAAAGGTTGACAAATAAAATTAATCAGTGGGCCATGGATGTGCAAATATTAAATTGTCAACCTAAATGTATGAGTGGCAACTGTGGTTGCCTTATCTATTTATCGTAAATGTTTCGAGCATTAC
>NW_015505481.1:440550-442225 GCF_001515645.1 Sinocyclocheilus grahami | reverse complement strand
TTTTTTTTTACCGTGTGATTGTAAGATAATTTGCCGTATGTATTTCTCCTTAAAACGACTAACGTTGATATTATGAGGACACAGGAAAGTTTCGACAGAAATCCGATTTAGTTATTTTAGGCAAACAGTTAGCTCTCAAGCAACTTATAATTGGCTAAGGAAGTGAGACAAGACAAAGTGATCGCAGCATCCAACAGCTAATTAATCCGCCTTGTTTGATTTCCGTCAAACTCATTTTCATCTCGGCTGAGAGGAGGAGCGCTGAAAAGAGCCGCTAATGATGCGCGAGGTTGTTACATGTTTTGGTTGTAGGACACGTGTTATTAAACCAAAATAGTGAGGAGAGAATTACACAAATTATAGGTGCTTTTATCTTATGCCAATATTCCTCAACACACAGGTACAACCAACCGTCACAACACGCCCAGCCTCGATGCTCAGTCCCGAAGCCTGCCTGTCCAGACTGAAACCTGACCTTTAATGGCAAAACTCGAGGAAATCTATAGAGAGTGACACTGTAGTTATTTGAGAACATGATAACCTCATTTGATTATTTTACATTCATATAGACACATTTTAACACAATTTTCACAATGCACTATACATCTTGTACATATCCTGTACAGCTAAAACAGAATGAAATAACTAAAAAATATTTTAATTTCCCTAACATTTGGTGGTATTTGAGCTAAATAGTATAGGCCTATAATCCTCTATGATTGACTAAGCTAGCAAATGTGACACAAAAAGACAGAGAAGGAGAGTGAGATAATGAAGAATGGAGAAAGTCTGACAGGGATAAGTCCATGGGCCACAATAAGAGAGAAAGAGAGGATAGCGCGAGAGACACATAAAGAAAGCGTTCTCCATCCCAGTCTGTAATTACGTCTACATTATAGAGGAGAACAAAGCGAGCCCCTGAAGTCATAACACAAGGATATACCCTCACTTTGGTTTTCATTCACACTGGGGGAAAAGAGGTTAATAACAATACTTCTCGTCTTAGGCCAGACTAGCTGGCGTCGTCACTGTGTGTGTCTCTCTTCTGGTGTGTGTGTATGTATATTTCTGCACTCTGTTGCCCAGACACTGTGTATTGTGTAGGTGTGTTTATATCACCTATGATTTGAGGGCAGGTGATAATGCTATGGCACGTGTTTCACTGCCTAAAGCTGAAGCCCAGTGCTGACAAATGCTCTCCTGTTGTAGGTTAACTCCAGTGGATGAGGAAGGCATAGGCCTATCACAAGGCCTGTAATCAATACAAAAAGAGTTAAGGAGAAATGTAAGTATGGAACATAGTTTGCTTTGAAATATGTGAGATAATGGTATGGCATAACAAATGAAATAATTTGTGAAATTGACAGGCAATCCAAGTTCTTTGAAGTGCGTTGTAATTAGCTAGGTGTGGATAAGCTGTCCATCAGATGGGCTAGTAATGTCTTGTTAAAGCAGATGCTAAGAGTGATACACAAATATGACATCCAACGCAAAAGTACCTAAAAGTCCGTTCACAGTCGTAATCTTTCCTATTGAGATTGCCAATTAGGTGAATATAGTCGTCATTATCAATTATTAATGTAACCCCATCCTTATATTAACCTATTTTAAACTAATTGAAACAGCATTGAAATTACATTTATATATATATATATATATATATATATATATATAT
>NW_015505481.1:438469-438789 GCF_001515645.1 Sinocyclocheilus grahami | reverse complement strand
TTTCCTCCTATGAACTGCTTGCTTCAGGTCCTTCCACAAAATTTAGATTGGATTAAGGTCCGGAATTTCATTCCAAAACGTTAACTTTGTTCTTCTTTAACCATCCTTTGGTAGAATGACTTGTGTGCATGGGGTCGTTTGTCTTGCTGCATGGCCCACTTTCTCTTCAGATTCAGTTCTCAGGCAGATGTCCTGACATTTTCCTTCAGAATTTGCTGGTATAATTCCATCTCAATGATGATCAATGATCATGTGGACAATCGAATTAAGGTCTGATCATGCATTTCACTTGCTGAAGACAAAACTAAAGGCAGAAAGAC
>NW_015505481.1:432650-438459 GCF_001515645.1 Sinocyclocheilus grahami | reverse complement strand
TTTTTTTTTTGGTGCTCTATTTACAAAACACTTAAATATACGCTACACGACATAGTTGTTGTTGTTTTTTTTATAATAATGCAAATTAGGCCTCCATTGTTATCGTTTATTTTTCGTTCCTTTGTCCCTGATAAATGATTCGATAAGGCTAAGTGATTCTACTCTTTTGATATTTTACGTACATTTTTACTTAAGATTTAGATAACGACGTATTTGGGAACGTGCCATAAGGACGAACCGCACTTTACGCGCTAAACGTTCTGCTTTCTCCTATACAATCATACACAGGCCTACTACACACCTTTACCTGTTGAAGACTTCACATTGGTTTGCATTGTTCTTAGACTAGACTCCCTATTCTTATTATGATCCATTTTTCTTGTCAGAATGGACCCCAAACACAGATACACACATCATGGCGTACAGACGGAGTTTTTTCCATCTTTGATTCGGAGTTGTCGTATGTTCGTACCTGTGTTTGTGTCAGCCCCAGTTTGGCCGCCAGATCGGCGCGCTCCGGCAGCGCGAGGTACTGGGTCTGCTGGAAGCACTGGTTGAGCGCCTGCAGCTGTAAACTCGAGTAGATCGTGCGGGGTTTGCGAATCTTCTTCCCCTTCCCGTTCAGCCGTATCTCTCCACTTTCAATGGAACTTTGCTTCTCGGAATCTTGAGTAAGAAGATTAAATATTACATTTAAAAAATATTAATACGCGCCGTTCCCGTCCCTTCTTTAGACGCAATGACGCCCCTAGTGTAATGTGTTCGGGAAAATGCACAAGTTTTCAGCTTTTGATGTATAGGCCTATCAACACGATTTAAAAAAACAATCGTTTGATTCGTTGTTTTAATACCAGTAATACCAAGAAATAAAAACGGGGCATTTAGGAAACTTCTCAAAAACGTTAAAGTCTTCTAAGTGGTAAGATTCACAAAGGTTGACAAATAAAATTAATCAGTGGGCCATGGATGTGCAAATATTAAATTGTCAACCTAAATGTATGAGTGGCAACTGTGGTTGCCTTATCTATTTATCGTAAATGTTTCGAGCATTACAGAGGCATTTTGTGAATCACTGCTATTCAGTAGGCTAGTAGCCTATAATATGTTATAGCCTACTGCTTTCAAGTCTTTTTTCACTGAGGAGAATAACATAAGTGATATGGAAAGTCACATGATTAGTTATGAAAATTTGTTATCGAAATTATATGAAAATACGTGAACATAAAAACGACACACGTACTAAAATAGGCTGATTTAATAAACATTAACTAAACAACATAAAATGTGGGCTAATAGTAAACAATAGCCTAAATAAAATTAAACTAAACGTGATGGTATAAGCGAAGGGAATTTTGGGAACTACATTAAGAATTCGACATTTTTACTTCTAGGCTAAAACATGTAAGAGCAGTCACTATTTTTACTTGAATAAAACAGCTAGGCTTAATTTAAATAATATTATCAACAAAATTATACGGCCTATAGCTATTTTAACCTCCAAACAATATAGCCTATTTTTGTTGTAGATTTTATAAACAATATTTTAAAATAACGTCTGACTATTATCTTTAAAAATACGTACGCTCGGCCTATTTTTAGTTATTTGACCAGGCTTTACGATAATGGCATGAATGTCTAAACAGATTTTCCTATCTCTGATTTCAATTTGACCCATTTTTTTTTTACAAAGACATATTGTTGTCTATGATATCTGCACTCTTAAAAATAAATAAAGAATGGTTCCGACATAGGTTTTTTTATGCAGCGATGCTACAGAAGAACCATTTGAGTTCCCCAAAGAACCTTTCATTGAACAAGAACCATTTTTTTCTTAGTGTGAAGAACATTTAAAAAATCGAAAGAAACTTTTGCTACTATAAAGAACGTCTCGGTTACGTATGTAACGAGGAGGGAACGGAGACGTTTTGGGGAACTCGCTTCGAGAGACCAATCTACTTTGAGTGTAAACTAAACGAGCTGCCGCTGATCACAGCGTGAGCATAAAAAGGCAGCAAATGCAATGCATACCAGGTTTTCGCTGAGGAGCCGAGCCGGTGACCCGGCCGCTCAGCTGTGGTACAGCAGCCATGGTGATGGAACGTGACGTCTCCGTTCCCTCCTTCAGGGAATGAGGGTTACATACGTAACCGAGGCGTTCCCTTTCAATCGGTCACTACGAGTCACGTTGTGACCGACGAATTGAGATCCCTACCAAAGCGCCATGGATACTGCCTGTGCGAGTCTCCTGCGCCCCTTTTTGGTGTAGGCCGGGGCACGCAACAAGAAGACCCACTCAGTGAGATTGGATAACACTGGGAAAACGTACCCGTACCACTTGGAACAGGAACGTTGCGGAAGCCCCATCCTTCCCGAAGGAGGTTTCGGAAGCACTTACACATTTGACATCCATTTAGGTGCATATGGAAGATTAGAGGTGATTGTAACCCTCATGGAATGGCAGAAGTCTGCTGGGGAAACACGGGCTCTGAGGCTATACCGTGGACTTTACACATATGGGAACCACTTAGGCCTCTACATATGGAACCCAGCCCTCTACCGGTTCTCACGGATTCAACGAGTGAGGGCCTGGCACCAGACGTTCCGCCATGTCTGGCTGCCGAGGGGACGGAGGAGCTCGACAAGGCCTACAATACGGACACTCTGGAGCAGTTTTAGTAAGCTGACACTAACCAGGGCCTCTCAGTGCCTCTACCCATTTGAGGTGAGAACACAAGAGGATACCGGCTATAGAATCTATCGAACATGTTGGGGGTCGCCCAGCCCGCAGCTCTTCAAATATCTGTCAGCGAGGCGCCACGAGCCAGCGCCCAGGAGGATGCAACACTTCTAGTAGAGTGAGCTCGCAACCAGAGCGGGCAGGGCACACCCTGTGCCTGATAATCCAGTGGGCCATCCTCTGCTTAGAGACAGCATTCCCCTTCTGCTGGCCTCCGTAACAGACAGAGCTGGTCTGAGGTCCTAAAGCTTTGTGTCCGGTCTACGTAGCATCTCAAGGATCGGCTGAATAGAGCAAAGCTAAGTCTGGGTCTGCCTCCTCCAGGGGCAGCGCTTGCAGGCTCACCACCTGATCCCTGAAGGGAGTAGTGGGAACCTTGGACACAAAGCCGGGCCAGGGCCTCAGGATTACCTGGCTCTCTAGGCACAAATCGTTGACCGAAAATGCGTGCAGGTCCTCTACCCTCTTGATGGAAGCCAATGCAGTGAGTTTTCAATGAGTTTTCATTGAAAGAAACTTTAGCTCAACTGACGGCAAAGGCTCAAATAGGCCCTGCTGTAATGTTTTAAGCACCAGAGACAGGTCCCAAGAGGGTATGGAGAGGGGCCGGGGAGGATTTAACCTTCTCGCCCCCCTAAGGAACCTGATGACCAGGTCATGCTTCCCTACTGACTTCCCTTCCACAGGGTCATGGTTAGCAGCAATCGCAGCGACATAGACTTTAAGGGTGGAGGGAGACAGCCTTTGCTCCAACCCATGCTGCAAAAAGGAAAGCACGACCCTGATCGGGCATCTCCGGGGGTCTTCTCGGTGAGAAGAATACCACTCGACGAACAGGTTCCACTTCAAAGCGTGAGCCAAATAACAAATAAACTTCAAATCTACCAGGGATGGGCTGTCGCGAGGAGCATTAGTTTGGGGAACCAGGTCCGAGTGGGCCAATACGGTGCCACAAGCAGGACCTGCTCCTCGTCCTCCCTGACCTTGCACAGTGTCTGTGCGAGAAGACTCACTGGGGGAAATGCATACTTGCGCAGGCCCCGCGGCCAGCTGTGTACCATTGCGTCCGTGCCGAGTGTTCCCTCAGTCAGGGAGTAGAACAACTGGCAGTGAGAGGTTTCTGGAGAGGCAAACAGGTCTACCTGAGCGGCTCCGAAACGTCTACAAATCAGCTGGACCGTCTTGGGATGGAGTCTCCATTCTCCTGGGAGCGTAGATTGTAGCGACAGCTCGTCGGCCGTATGGTTGTGCAGACCCGGAATGTGAATGGCACGAAGTGACCTCACACTGCTAACAACTCTAGGCAATTGATATGCCAGTGCAGTTGGGGACCCGTCCACACCCCCGACACTGCATGCCAGTTGTACATGGCCCCCCAGCCGGTGGTGGAGGCATCTGTGTAAACCACAGCATGCCAGGAGACCTGTTCTAGGGGCAATCCTGCCCAAAGGAATGTAAGGTCTGACCACGGGGTGAAGGTTTGGCGACAGGCAGGTGTAACTTGAACCCGGTGAGTGCCACGGTTCAAAAACAAAAGATTCTCCACCCAGCCCTTCTCCGGAAGTGGTGCATTCACCATCTCCCGAAGAGCAGATCCCTCCATCTCTGGGTCGCCCGTCTCAGGGCTGCTTGCTCTTCCGCTTGCCGCCAGGTTTGCTCCACAGCGCTGCTTGGGTGGAGGCTGCTGCGGATGCTGTGCG
The DNA here is from genome assembly GCF_001515645.1 of Sinocyclocheilus grahami. Taxonomy (NCBI): domain Eukaryota; kingdom Metazoa; phylum Chordata; class Actinopteri; order Cypriniformes; family Cyprinidae; genus Sinocyclocheilus; species Sinocyclocheilus grahami. The sequence continues at coordinate 434,022 of NW_015505481.1, read as the reverse complement.
GGAGCGGGGTCTGATGAAGAGGGCCACCCTTGGCGACGAGCAGGCTGGGGCGCTGCGGCTGGTGGGCGGGTGGAGGCAGCAACTGCCCGCTGGGGCAGGATGTGTCGAATCGCCTCAGTCTGCTTCCGTACAGCCGAGAACTGCTGGGCAAAGCTCTCAACCGCGTCGCCGGAGAGGCTGGTCTGGGACACGGGGGCATTGAGGAACCAAACCTTGTCAGCGTCCCTCATGTCGGCCATACACAGCCAGAGAGGGCGCTCCTGGACCACAAGCATGGACATTGCACGACCCAGAGAACCCACCGTGAACTTCGCCGCTCGGAGCGCGAGGTCAGTGGTGGTTCGGACCTCTTTCAGAACTTCTGGATCGTGACCACCCTCGTGCAGGTCCTTCAGTGCCTTGGCCTGGTGCACCTGCAGTAACGCCATAGTGTGTAAGGCGGAAGCAGCTTCCCCGCAAACCGTATATGCACTGCCGCTCCACCGGGGGGACCCTTGTAACCCCCTAGCTGCACCACCGTCGAGGGTGGTGAGAGAGGAGGAACCAGCAGATCAGTTTCCGGCAGTAAAAGGTGCCATCCACGACCTGGTGAGCTCCTCATGCACTTCCGGGAAGAAAGGCGGAGAGACCCGGGCGGTGCGCTGAGCCACCCCGAGAAACCAATCATCCAACCTCGAGGGCTCGGGACGCGGTGGAGGATTCCAATCGAGTCCTACCCTTTCAGCAGCCTGGGAAAGCATAGCCGACATCTCTGGATCTGATTCAGGTGTTGCCACCGTCCCAGGAGTGGTGGGCCCCCGAGGGTTGGTTCCCTGAGGGGTTTGCCACCACTGTAACCCTCAGACCGCCCGCGCAACTGCTGGAAGTAATCCTAGCCTGGCTGCCGCCAGAACGAGCACTAGATCACGGCAGAGGCAACGGACCTCCCCCCCTGGAGGTAGCGAAGCCTGGTCCACAGCTCTAAGATGGTCATCTTCCCGCAATGGGAGCATGACTCATCCACGAACGCCACATCAGCATGCTTCATGCCCAGACACGTGATCATCACCTGGCGCCAGGTAACGATCGCATCCAGAAACGCACGGGTGAAATGGCATCTTTAAAAAGATGATCCGTCGTCTTTACAAAGAACAGATGTAAGCTCTTTTAGAGAAAATTGGCTCTTTTAGGGAAATGCTCTTTTACGTGCTGAGGTGCACAGGGGAGAAGGCTGCTTGCAGCACGACAGGGGGTAGTGCAGCCTGAAGTGCGCAACCTACTCGACACAGGAACGACCACCGCTGAAGCGCCGTCGTTTAGTTTACACTCAAAGTATATTGGTCTCTCAAAGTGAGATCCCCAATTCGTCGGTCACGACGTGACTCGTACTGAT
>NW_015505481.1:431631-432365 GCF_001515645.1 Sinocyclocheilus grahami | reverse complement strand
AAATTATATGATATAAATTGTTGTTATTTCCACAAGCATTGAATGTGTATAGTAAATGTCAGATTGTTTGGGTACAGTACACACTCCCTGTTCATGTTGGCTGAACTGCTGTTACTCCTACTGGGGGTTTCGAATGCTGTTTAAAGGTTTTGAATGATATCCAAGAGCCACATCTCTGTAACTCTCAACTACTCCACACAAGTCTCACAAATAATCAGCCAGAGGAATGTAGCCCAGCTACTCTGGCCCATTAGCCAAATCCGCTTTCAGCAGTGGGTGTGTCCATGTCCTGAGGCTCCAGAGAGGAGACTCAAAAATGTAGGTGATTGAAAGATGGAAGATTCACACCTCTGCCAGGAGGAAACACCCAGTAGCCACCTTGCAGGTGGTAAGAACCTAATCTCCCAGTACACACCCTCTCGCTTAGTTTTAAGGTCATCAATCATTTAGGGGCTAACATTACAGCTGAGTGTCAAAACAAAAATAACATGTATGAGGATAAGAGCAGAGGAGAGGAAGACGGACTCGAAGCTTAATTTCTAGACATTTCATGATCATTTCTTGTGCAATAATCAGTTATTTTTCATTTGATCAGTCTATTGTCTTTAGATCTTTTTTTACCCATTTTTGGTGAATAGGCCATATAGGCCAGATTTTGTTTTTATAACCAGGCTTTACGATAATGGCATGAATGTCTAAACAGATTTTCCTATCTCTGATTTCAATTTGACCCA
>NW_015505481.1:424913-427063 GCF_001515645.1 Sinocyclocheilus grahami | reverse complement strand
TAGGCACAAATCGTTGACCGAAAATGCGTGCAGGTCCTCTACCCTGTTGATGGAGGCCAATGCAGTGAGTTTTCAATGAGTTTTCATTGAAAGAAACTTTAGCTCAACTGACGGCAAAGGCTCAAATAGGCCCTGCTGTAATGTTTTAAGCAACAGAGACAGGTCCCAAGAGGGTATGGAGAGGGGCCGGGGAGGATTTAACCTTCTCGCCCCCCTAAGGAACCTGATGACCAGGTCATGCTTCCCTACTGACTTCCCTTCCACAGGGTCATGGTTAGCAGCAATCGCAGCGACATAGACTTTAAGGGTGGAGGGAGACAGCCTTTGCTCCAACCCATGCTGCAAAAAGGAAAGCACGACCCTGATCGGGCATCTCCGGGGGTCTTCTCGGTGAGAAGAATACCACTCGACGAACAGGTTCCACTTCAAAGCGTGAGCCAAATAACAAATAAACTTCAAATCTACCAGGGAGGGGCTGTCGCGAGGAGCATTAGTTTGGGGAACCAGGTCCAAGTGGGCCAATACGGTGCCACAAGCAGGACCTGCTCCTCGTCCTCCCTGACCTTGCACAGCGTCTGTGCGAGAAGACTCACTGGGGGAAATGCATACTTGCGCAGGCCCCGCGGCCAGCTGTGTACCATTGCGTCCGTGCCGAGTGTTCCCTCAGTCAGGGAGTAGAACAACTGGCAGTGAGAGGTTTCTGGAGAGGCAAACAGGTCTACCTGAGCGGCTCCGAAACGTCTCCAAATCAGCTGGACCGTCTTGGGATGGAGTCTCCATTCTCCTGGGAGCGTAGATTGTAGCGACAGCTCGTCGGCTGTATGGTTGTGCAGACCCGGAATGTGAATGGCACGAAGTGACCTCAGAACCTTCCGACTCCAAAGGAGGAGGTGGCGGGCGAGTTGCGACATGCGACGGGAGCGCAGACCACCTTGTCGGTTGATGTACACAACGGTCGCCGTGTTGTCCGTTCAGACCAGCCCGTGCTTGCCTCATAAGCACCCTTTGAGACAGTTCGAAGCAAAGCGCACTGCTAACAACTCTAGGCAATTGATATGCCAGTGCAGTTGGGGACCCGTCCACCCCCCCGACACTGCATGCCAGTTGTACATGGCCCCCCAGCCGGTGGTGGAGGCATCTGTGTAAACCACAACATGCCAGGAGACCTGTTCTAGGGGTAATCCTGCCCAAAGGAATGTAAGGTCTGACCCCGGGGTGAAGGTTTGGCGACAGGCAGGTGTAAATTGAACCCGGTGAGTGCCACGGTTCAAAAACAAAAGATTCTCCACCCAGCCCTCCTCCGGAAGTGGTGCATTCACCATCTCCCGAAGAGCAGATCCCTCCATCTCTGGGTCGCCCGTCTCAGGGCTGCTTGCTCTTCCGCTTGCCGCCAGGTTTGCTCCACAGCGCTGCTTGGGTGGAGGCTGCTGCGGATGCTGTGCGGGAGCGGGGTCTGATGAAGAGGGCCACCCTTGGCGACGAGCAGGCTGGGGCGCTGCGGCTGGTGGGCGGGTGGAGGCAGCAACTGCCCGCTGGGGCAGGATGTGTCGAATCGCCTCAGTCTGCTTCCGTACAGCCGAGAACTGCTGGGCAAAGCTCTCAACCGCGTCGCCGGAGAGGCTGGTCTGGGACACGGGGGCATTGAGGAACCAAACCTTGTCAGCGTCCCTCATGTCGGCCAGACACAGCCAGAGAGGGCACTCCTGGACCACAAGCATGGACATTGCACGACCCAGAGAACCCGCCGTGAACTTCGTCGCTCGGAGCGCGAGGTCAGTGGTGGTTCAGACCTCTTTCAGAACTTCTGGATCGTGACCACCCTCGTGCAGGTCCTTCAGTGCCTTGGCCTGGTGCACCTGCAGTAACGCCATAGTGTGTAAGGCGGAAGCAGCTCCCCCGCAAACCGTATATGCACTGCCGGTCAGACCAGATGGATGCCTACAGGCCCGGGAAGGGAGTAACGGGTCTCCCCGCCAGGAGGAGGCGGTCTTAGGACACAACTGCATCGCTACCGACCACTCCACCGAGGGCATCGCTGAATACCCCCTCGCTGAACCACCGTCCAGGATGGTGATGGAGGAGGAGCTAGAAGGCCGGTTTCTGGCAGTAAAAGGTGCCATCCACGACCTGGTGAGCTCCTCATGCACTTC
>NW_015505481.1:416251-424443 GCF_001515645.1 Sinocyclocheilus grahami | reverse complement strand
CGCATCCAGAAACGCACGGGTGAAATGGCATCTTTAAAAAGATGATCCGTCGTCTTTACAAAGACGCACCCATGTAAGCTCTTTTAGAGAAAATTGGCTCTTTTAGGGAAATGCTCTTAGGAAAGGTGCACAGGGGAGAAGGCTGCTTGCAGCACGACAGGGGGTAGTGCAGCCTGAAGTGCGCAACCTGTTCGACACAGGAACGACCACCGCTGAAGCGCCGTCGTTTAGTTTACACTCAAAGTATATTGGTCTCTCGAAGTGAGATCCCCAATTCGTCGGTCACGACGTGACTCGTACTGATCAACTGAAAGGGAACCCTTTGTGTGATGGAAATATTCCATAAAAGTTAAAGGTTCTTCATGGAACTGTAGATGCAAATAAAGAATTTTTGATCATAATGATCATAATTTTAACGGTAAAATGCTAAAGTAAAAACCTGTTAAGTGGTTAAAGGAGTTCTCTTAAATATATATAGTGACAAAATATACTACATCTAATGGGACATTTCATTTCAATTTACAGTAAAATGCTGCAATTTATTTCCACATATTTATTTATTTTATTATTATTATTGCTATTTATTTTTTAATTAATTAATTAATTTATTTATTTTTTGGAAGTGAAAAACTGAATTGACATTCCCAAAATTCCCTGCAGTGGCACTTCACATTTGATGGTTTTTCATTTAGATAACTAGGCCTATGTTTTAACAAATTTTAATAATTTTTTTTTTTGAGTTAATAAACTTAAAAATCGCATGCTTTCAGAAGTTAAATATTTAGATCACATGCTACATGTACTTTTTGATTACAGTTTAATTGTTTTTTTCAAAGTCTACATATTATGTTAAATATTATCTTATTATGACTCAGTTTTCAAACACTCATCCCATTATATTAAGTTAACAAAACCTTTAAAAGTTTAATATTACTAAACTCGAAATCATGTGGCTCAAAATATAAAAACTTTATGGCAACTGATTGCCTCAAACACATTGAGTACAACTAACTCCAATAACTTGAGTAATGTGTTTTATTGAACAGTTTTTTTAATTAATATAAAAAAATACAATAATTTAATACAATATACCGTGAAATAAATATAGTTAAAAAAATCTAACTTTTACAACCCCAAAATGTAAATGAATTTCATTAACAAGATGTACTTTGGTACATCTGAATAAATGAAAAGGAATTAAATGAAAAACAACTTACTGTATCACTAACAGGTAAGTAAATATGTGACATTAAGGTAAACCTGTAAAGGTAATGTGTACATGGCTAGAAAATGGCAGACACACTAAAATTATAAATGTAAAGATTTTAAAACAAAACAAAATAATTTCCTTTACAGATTCACATTCAAGTAACTTGTTTACTAGACTATTGTTAGCGATTAGGCTGGGCGCATATATATATATATATATATATATATATATATATATATTCATACCAAATAAATAATAAAATAAATAATTCTTTGCATACAAGTGTCATTCATTCAGAAGATGAGAATCTCCAGTGTTAGCCTTGTTGCGGTTTGCAACGGTTAGCCAAGTCTGGACCCGGATCTATGGGGGTTCAAACGAAAGCAAAATGCCTTCACTTGAAGCTGTAATAATAGCATGTTGGTGAAAGAGATCTGGCAAACTATCACTGGAACATCTCCAAGCTCTGGTTCATCACACTCCTCCTTAATAAATGAGAAGGAGATATTAATCACCAACTAATCTATAGTGAGTTCATTTTATGATTCACTTCTGTTCAATTAAATACTGCAGATTCAGCAGAAAGTTAAGTATGTGCTAGTCATGAATTTGAAGGTTCGATGAACTAGAAGATTTTACAAACAGTTGTAAAGTCATGTTAATTTTGTTTAGGCCAGATAGCAAGGTAAAGAATTAGATATTTTTAGGTGATCACAAATTTGGTAATTAGGTATTTAAAAATCAAACACTTTGCACGTTTACTAAGAAAATTGGTCCACTTCATATTAATCAAACAGTCAATTCCCATACTAAATGCCAGTGAAATATTGTCATATATATTGTCTACATTGTCATATCCATGATAACCGTAGCCTACATTAATCTTAAACACTCAAAACAGACATAACAAAAGCAATATTAATAGGCAGTGCAGAAACCAATAATACAAATTCAAAGCCATAAAAAAGCCTATTATAAACAGAATTCCTCAAATAAAAGTTATTGACTTACTTTCTTCAGTAGAACCATTTTAAAGGGGTCATATGATGTTGCTAAAAAGAACATTATTTTGTGTATTTGGTGTAATGAAATGTGTTTATGCGGTTTAAGATTAAAAAAACACATTATTTTCCACATACTGTACATTATTGTTTCTCCTCTATGCCCCGCCTTTCTGAAACGCATCGATTTTTACAAAGCTCATCATTCTGAAAAGTGAGGTGTGCTCTGATTGGCCAGCTATCCAGTGTGTTGTGATTGGCCGAATACCTCAAGCGTGTGACGGAAATGTTATGCCCTTCACCATACTGTAATATCCTGTCCGGCCAGAGAGACAAGACAAAAACATTAAAACCCATTATAAACGAGGCATTTGTTGCATCCAGTGGAGACATAATTACGGATTATAATGACTTACACTGTCTTTTTATGCGTTGTGTTGCGCTACTCTACACTGCTCAAAACTCACGTTTGACCTCCTCTGTCAGTCAGGATTCTCCTTTGAATCAGACTAATTCTAAAATGTGTACATAACATTATTGAACTTTAACGATATCTGCAATACATTTATGTTGGTTCTGTTCTGTTTACCCCATTGGTTGTTGATTGGATGGAGGCAGATCAGTTGAATGTGAGCTTGCAGTCGATTGTAGAAAAGGGATGGGATTTAACTGGACTAAATGATTGGAGAAATCAGTACCAGAGAAAAGTTTGTCATTTCACCAGAAGACCGATTTCTGACATTTTGATTAAAAATTATGAAGTAAAAAAGTTTTTTAAAAATAAGAAAACTGTATGAATCAATCACTGTTAGATCAATTACATGCATTTAGAAAATAGACAGAATGAATTTTCATTTCACACTGACTTTAAAGCCTTGCGTTAACCATGCATGGGGTTACTGGGACTATGGGTTTAGTCTCACTATGTGAACGAGTATGCTTTTATATGCACACCTTATTCACGGAAAACACCCTGTTAACCTATATTGCAATAGCAATAATTGCAAAAATGTAATTATGAGTAATGCTACCACACATTAATACATTAAATTACAGCTTAGATATAGACTAGCCTGGCAACAACTGAGTCTGCCAAACAGTGTTTATTTTGGCAGTGATTTTACTAAAATGTTTGTCACATTATAGTTTTATATAGTTGATTAAAATTGAATGGGCTTAGTTAAAGTGTAATGCATTTATTAAGCATTTCTCAAAAATTTACAAACTCATCCCAGAGAAAACATCTATTAATCTGTTAATATGAAAGATATTACGGTTTGAACATGCAATACTGACACATTTAACTGATGTGACACACAACACACATTTATATTAAAATAAATTAAAAAAAACACTTATAAAGAAACAAGAACATGGCCCTCTTTTCAATGAAATACCAATGGTTACTATGCATTCATTATAACAACTTCATTCTACAACATTCATTCAATCAAGCAGACATATTTATTATTAGGGCTACTAAAGAGATTCAGTCAAGAGCAGTGGGTGATTGTCTCCCTTTCTTTTGTTGCTTCATTAACATTAATGACAGACAACAGCAACTAAATTAGCCTGCTGTCCCTTTAAAACCATCTGCAATTATGCAATATACATCCTTTACGTTCACTTAAGACTTAGTTGAGTGTGTTTACGTGAATACTCCCCAAAACTAGTCTCAGTCTTTGACGTCACGACTCACCCGGCAAGGTCTGGCTACAGGAGACTACTCAAAACAGACATTTTGACATCATTTTGTGTGTATTTCTCCTTTCATGTGCAATAAGACGCAAGAGAGAACTGAATTCAGTACTCATGCTCTGTCTGAGAGGCGCTTTTCTGTAGATTTTCGTCATAGTTTTTCTCATTCAAAACAAGTTTTTATTTCGTTAATTCGAAAAATTTCATTGATGAAAATTATAACGAAAATTATTCGTAAGTGAAATTAACACTGCTGCCAAACACAATAACATTAAGCTCATGAAACAGTACAAAAAAGGGACCAAGTCCATTTTTAGATAAAGAGGTGTAAGAGACCTGCTTCTGCATAAAGATTTCAGGTTTTCCTGAAGAAAACCTCTGGAAAAACTAAATCTCTCAATATAAATACAATATAACATCTGACTTAATTAAGCAACTGCCCTGCCAAACATCTGCTTTAGTAAGTATAATTTTCATTTATATTATACTATGTCAACAAACTGTCAGCTTTACAAAACTACCTATTTAAGAGTCAAGTGTCTTTGGTCCAGAGTATGTTATAGTGTCATCAGTCAAAATATCTTCAAGCTGAGTAACTTTATCAAAGGAAGAGATCATATATGGATAAAAATTCCAGTATGGCAACTCTTGTCTTAAACAGGATTACTTTACAAGCGGCTACTTCAAGAGGCAATTCCAAGAATTGACAAGTCTTTCTCAGGTGGAGTTTTCCTACATAAATGGTTAAAAAAATATCGCAATTAAAATTGTAATTTGCATTTACATAGATGAGCATTTGTATAAAAGATTTTAAAAGCACATTTATATGATTTGAAGACACTCACTTAACAAAAACCCGTTGATTAGTCCTAGTGTGAGAATACTGTTTCTCACACCCTTGGAAAAGAACAAAACAACACAGACGAATACATGCTGTACCTTAGGCAGCCCACGGGCTGAATTGGCATTGCATTTATCAGGCGTCAATGTCCTATATAATTCATACCTTTGAAGAACTAGATGTCACAGTATCTGCTAAACACAGTGTTTTGTGTGGCATGCATCTAGCATTAATCATCTCCGAACAATTAATTTGACAGGACGCAGCACCTTGAGTGTGATTTTCTAAGAGTTTGCGTGCTTTGCCACCACAGTTTTAGCATACTTGTGGTCTTTTTGGTCTGATATCAAATCCTCACCCATAAGACAGATGTAGATGGCAAAAGGGAGACCATGCAATAAACAGAGGTACTACCTGTCAAAGTAAAATGCCCAGCTTGCATTATCATTTAACCTCTGGAACAGTGACATGACGAAGCATTCTGGTTACTTACAAAGACAGTTTACGCAAAAACTACAGATTTGTTATTATTTACCCTCATGTTGTTCAAAATCTGTATGACTTCATTTCTTTTGTAGAAAGGTATAGAAAATATAGCAGAATGCTTGCGTTGCTGTTTTCCATGCAGTGAACATGAAAAATAATTTTTAAAAAACACTGTAAAAGCATCATAGCATTATCCATATACAATATATATCTGTCTTTTGAAGTCTTTCAGTACTTTTATGTGAGAAACAGATTGAAATTTGAGCCATTATTGACTGAAATCTTTTTTAAAAAAAAGCTTGCTTTATGTTCCATGAAAGACAGAAGTCATATTGTCTTCATGAAAGACATGAAGGTGAGTAAATGTTGACAGATTTTTCATTTGTGAGCGAACTATACCTTTAAAAGAAATAACTGGCATCAGAGGACACACACATGATATAAAAACTACATTACCATTTAAAATTTTGGGGTAATATATATCTTATGGTCATCAAAGCTGCATTTATTTAATAAAAAATACAGTAAAAATATTGTGAAATATTATTACAATTCAAAATAGCTCTTTTCTATTTTAATATATTTTGAAATCTATTCATGTGATGCAAAGCTGAATTTTCAGCTTCATTACTCCAGTCTTCAGTCACATGATTCTTCAGAAATCATTCTAATATACTGATTTGCTGCTCAAGAAACATTTCTTATTATCATCAATTTTGAAAACCCTTGTGAATTTTTGTAGAAACTATAATGACTTTTTCAGAATTCTTTGGATGAATAAAAAGGTTCAAAAGAACAGCATTAATTTGAAATGGAAATCTTTATTGTCATACTTCATCTATGTGCCCTTGCTGAATAAAAGTATTCATTTCTTTCACTAAAAAATAGAGAAAAATCTTCATGACCTCATGCTATTGAACGATAGCTGGGCTGAATGTGAGTGAATCAATGATTTTTCTTTGTGATTTTCCCCCCAATGTACACACATTGGGGGGAAAATCACAAAGAAAAATCATTGATTCACTCACATTAAGCCCAGCTATTTTGTAGTGTTTAGCTTGGACTGTTGGGGACATACAGTAAAAACACAGAAATAGTAACAAGGAACTGTTCTTTTTCGTCCACATTGAGACTGGGTGAACAGTTTGGTTATGTATGGTCGGAGGATGATTAGATTCATAGATAAGTTAGCCAAACTCCTCCCTGTCTGACCCTGCCGCTGCCGTGTGCTCTGTGGACTGTGGGAGATGACAATCTGTCTGTGCCCTCCCCTGTGTTTACCCACCCAGTGGTTTAATCCTGGAGCCTGAGCTGTAGGCCTGGGGCACATATGGGAACTGGTGGTGCCCCTTCCTGTGGCTGTGGTTCATCACTCTCTGTAATCACAGCACTGTGGGTGTCTGAGCTACAGGAGACCTGTGTGTCGCACCGGGCATCATCTGGACACCCTTTTCCATGCAGTGAACATGAAAAATAATTTTTAAAAAACACTGTAAAAGCATCATAACATTATCCATATACAATATATATCTGTCTTTTGAAGTCTTTCAGTATTTTTATGTGAGAAACAGATTGAAATTTGAGCCATTATTGACTGAAATCTTTTTTTAAAAAAAGCTTGCTTTATGTTCCATGAAAGACAGAAGTCATATTGTCTTCATGAAAGACATGAAGGTGAGTAAATGTTGACAGATTTTTCATTAATTTCTTTCACTAAAAAATAGAGAAAAATCTTCATGACCTCATGCTATTGAACGATAGCTGGGCTTAATGTGAGTGAATCAATGATTTTTCTTTGTGATTTTCCCCCCAATGTACACGCATTGGGGGGAAAATCACAAAGAAAAATCATTGATTCACTCACATTAAGCCCAGCTATTTTGTAGTGTTTAGCTTGGACTGTTGGGGACATACAGTAAAAACACAGAAATAGTAACAAGGAACTGTTCTTTTTCGTCCACATTGAGACTGGGTGAACAGTTTGGTTATGTATGGTCGGAGGATGATTAGATTCATAGATAAGTTAGCCAAACTCCTCCCTGTCTGACCCTGCCGCTGCCGTGTGCTCTGTGGACTGTTGGAAATCTTTATTGTCATACTTCATCTATGTGCCCTTGCTGAATAAAAGTATTCATTTCTTTCACTAAAAAATAGAGAAAAATCTTCATGACCTCATGCTATTGAACGATAGCTGGGCTGAATGTGAGTGAATCAATGATTTTTCTTTGTGATTTTCCCCCCAATGTACACGCATTGGGGGGAAAATCACAAAGAAAAATCATTGATTCACTCACATTAAGCCCAGCTATTTTGTAGTGTTTAGCTTGGACTGTTGGGGACATACAGTAAAAACACAGAAATAGTAACAAGGAACTGTTCTTTTTCGTCCACATTGAGACTGGGTGAACAGTTTGGTTATGTATGGTCGGAGGATGATTAGATTCATAGATAAGTTAGCCAAACTCCTCCCTGTCTGACCCTGCCGCTGCCGTGTGCTCTGTGGACTGTGGGAGATGACAATCTGTCTGTGCCCTCCCCTGTGTTTACCCACCCAGTGGTTTAATCCTGGAGCCTGAGCTGTAGGCCTGGGGCACATATGGGAACTGGTGGTGCCCCTTCCTGTGGCTGTGGTTCATCACTCTCTGTAATCACAGCACTGTGGGTGTCTGAGCTACAGGAGACCTGTGTGTCGCACCGGGCATCATCTGGACACCCAGACAAACAAAATTATGCCAGTCTGGCTGACGATCTGGTGCTTTCATAATAAGGGAGGAAAAAATCCCATACTTGCTTTATTTAACTGAAATAATTTATATAGCTTTAAATTACTTAAATCACAATAAATATGCAATTATAATTAATTATATATTGGGGGGAAACACTTAATAAACTATATATATATATATATATATATATATATATATATATATATATATATATATATATATGTGTGTGT
>NW_015505481.1:390210-416181 GCF_001515645.1 Sinocyclocheilus grahami | reverse complement strand
TATATATGTGTGTGTGTGTGTGTGTGTGTGTGTGTGTGTATACATATATACATTATATATATAGACATATATTATACATATATATGCACACAAACAGAAAATATAAATAAAAATGCATCTATTAGGAATAATTAGGTAACGAATGAGTAACATTTGAAGCTGTCAGTTGGATAAAGGGCTGTAAATGACCTTATGATTATAATAATTTGGCAGGTTGTGACAAATTTACCATTTACCATATTCTTGAAGGTATTAAGTGGTTCTGTTGTCTTCATTGAAGTGAAACATATAAAAAAAATCATCAAATGATAAGAGAGTTTTATTACAACAAAGTCATTTTGGGGATTTGTGTATATGTGATGCTATTTTGGAATGAAAATTAATTTTACAATAGTTGTACATCCATACAGAGAAAAGTGTTAGAAAAGTGTTATATCTTGTGTTAGAAATGCACTACTCTATCTGTTTGTATAAACCTAAAGAAAATCCCCAGAAATTCAGACACAAGGCAAACAGAGAAAAAAAGAAGAAAAAAAAACATTGGAATTTTTTCTCAGATCTTCAGGGTTTTGCAGCAATTATTGTGAAGTGTTACCAGATGTCTCGTGGTGGAGGTTATCTTATCCTTGAGCTTTGCTTTGCTTAAAGCTTTCTTAGATTAAAAAAACAAAAACACCATGCTACCACATGGCAACAAACTATGATTTATGATGCCATCCACAAGGTACAGCTACATCAGTAAAATACAAATCTGACTCTCTTTGAACTTTTCTCGAGCTCTACTCAGTATTTTCTCTGGTGAGTTTATTGACAGCCCATCCCATAGTGGATCACATTTCAGCTTTCAGCCTTTCTTGGACTGAACGATTTTACCTTAATCCTCAAATTACGCTGTAAATGTAGCTGTATTAGCGGTTCTTTTCTCTGTATGGATGAAATATTTACTTAAACAGTCTTTTTTAGTCATTCAAGGCAGTCTCAGTTATTTAACCCCAGGGTGGTTTTGATTTTATCCAATGGCATTTGAGAAAGACAGCTCTGTTGTTTTTGGATGAAGCAATATCATGCCACGTTTGGTCTCGAGCAATTTTCGGTGTGACAGCTTAGATTTTATTCAGAGAAACATGCAAGACTTGTTTCAAAGCCAAGTCTTCAATACCCTCGAGAATGGGTAAACTGCAACGGAAGCCTGTGCTACTAAGCACCGGTTGTTCATTTTAAAGATAGGGATCAGCAGGCAAAAGAGTGCGGAACACACATCTGGGAGGTTTGATGCAACGTACATGAGACGTGCCATGAAACACAAAGGTTTGCACCGGCAATCTTAATTGACCTTCACAAAGTCAGCACATATAATGTTTAATACAGCATAATCTACATCGTGCAGATGATTTGAGAGTAAAAGCAAAGCACGGAGCCTGGAAACACATGATATGGTGGAAACTTTGTTCGTGAGGCAAAGTGGCAGGAAAAGTCTGGCATGAGATGAAGATGGCAAAGTCTGCTTTCTCCAGTCTGAGGTGACAAAGAGCCCGTAAAGTCCCAGCAGGAGGTGTAATTGAGCCATAATGAAACATTTTATTGTCTAGTAATTGTGTGATGAAAAAAGAATAGCATTAAAACCAGTGCAAACACACATATGCACTGGCATGTTGCATGCTTGCATTGGTATAAATTCTCTTTGAAAGCTGTAGATGCTGTCCAGTCATTGAGATTTGATTGCGTTCTTGTATAACTAATGTCACTTTAATGACAGGATCGCAAACCCACGCGGTGTTGTGTGGAAGCCTCCAGCCCTGTAACTTGGAGTTCACGGAGGCTTTTAATAATGAGGGACCTGTAGATTTATGAAACAACATTTTGAATTCAGTGTGCGGTAGGGCAAGAGCACAGAGGTGGAAAGAAGGACTGAATAGAAAAACAGGTAAGGAGTGGAAAGAAAACCCAGCTAACAGGGAACGTTCTCAGAACGTTCTGGCTAGGTTTTCTCAAAGTTAGGAATACACGATATTCCGAGAACGTTAATTGAACATTCATTCAACGTTATCTGGTCTTTAACTAGCATTCTCAAAACATTAGCTCAAAAACATTATTTATACATCATTTATGGAACGTTTTTCTAAAGCATGTTAGATAGACTTTCGTTTGTTTAGAGAACATTCAAAAGTAACATTCCCATAATGTTTGCAAAATTATAAAATGGAACGTTTGCCTTAATGTTGTTTAATGCTCACATAACCAAGATCGTTGCCCAAACCATCGAACCGGCATGAACTTTGACCTGGCCTTCACCAAGCTTCAGCCAATACTGGGCTGGCATGCCGTAGACATAAAGACAAATGGCCCTATCAGTGCAAAGTGCCAAATGACTAACAGGTGTGTGGGGTTTGGGGGGGGGTTGTGTGGTCAGACACATGTGGTGGCCCTTGATAAGCTGCTCTGAAATGAAAGGGCTCATGTGTGGGTGCTCAGTGGAACAGGGACCTCACCTCCAGCTGAGAGAGGAAACAGGTTGGTTTGTTCCAGCTATGAAAGAAGCATCTTTCACACAACCATTATCCGAACTTGACCATGACTGACAAGTGTACTCAAGCATACAACCAGCATCCAGGATACTTTTCAATTATGGTTGCCTTGTCATAATATGGAAAGAATTATCATAGATGATTTGGACATGAGTTCTTTCTCAGCGTTTTTGCAGTATTGTCATCATTCATGTGTAAATGTTTTCTTTCTCTCCCAAGGTTATAAAAATAAATAACATAGATGCTCAGATGATTTCATCATTTAATTTCAAATTCTGAAGAATTTGATGATGATAAATGTTTGAGTTTATATTGAAAATTCTGGTATTTGTTTGCATAATTTGGTGTGTTGTCAGGTCTGAGCACATTGTATGACATTAAGATCTCTTTGGAGCTCTAGATGTTTACTACAGCATGCAAGTAGAGCAAATATCTTAATTTTTGCTCTATGGATTTTTTTTACTTAGTGTACAGAATACACTACCATTCAAAAGTTTGGGGTCGGAGTAGCTTTCTTTTTCTTTCTTTCTTGCTTTCTTTTTTCAGCAACAAAGCATTACATTGATCAAAATTGACAGTTGTCAGCAAACAGGCTAGAAATATGGGAGGGATGGAAGCACGAATGGCATTGACCAGCTCCTCCAGCATGTCCGCTGGCATTGTGTGCCGGGGATCCATCACCGCTGGATGAATGTTTTCAGGTCTGGTCTTCTGTCAGCAAACAGGCCAGAAACAGAGGTAAGTTCTCAAAACAACAGGTTTGACAATCGGGCAGCAGGATGAGAGGCAACAGTCAGAGGGTAATTCGAGGAAGTAATGGAATTCAAGTCTCTTAGCTGAGGGTAATGGAAGCATGTCTCTTGCAGGTGATCCAATGGAGCGAAGGAGCGGTGGAGAACGGGAGCGGTGGAGAACAGGAGTAGTGGAGCAAAGGAGCATCTAGGGGTAAGTAAACACTGGTAAGTAGTCAGGCTAGTAAGGCAATGCAAATGGTAGACCAGACAATGAGGCTGTGGGTAGAGTGCAGTGATACAGGGAGCTTAATGAGCTGAGACAGGTGTGGGCAATCAGAATTTGGGTTATTGGGATCTGGTGTGCACTGGAGCTGATGACTGTGGTGACGGTGGTGATCTGCCTCTGAATGGTGAAGGGACTAATGTAGTGGGGACTCAGCTTCTTGCAGGGCAGGCAGAGACGCAGATCCCTGGTGGACAACCAGACCTTATCTCTGGGGCATTAGACTGGCGTGATGGAATGGCGGGCATCTGCGAAATCGTTGTGTCTCCGCTCTGCCCACTGGAGGTGGATGTGAGCAGAGTCCCATACTCTCTCGCTCGCTTGGAACCAGCAGTCCACAGCGGGAACTTTCGAAGGCTCTTCAGTCCAGGGGAAGAGCGGGGGCTGGAAGCCGAGTATGCACTAGAATTGGGTCAAACCGGTGGTAGTTTGCTTGAGGGAATTCTGGGCATACTCGGCCCAAGGGAAGAAGCGGCTCCAGCTGTGCTGATCTTCGTGGCAGTATGACCGGAGGTACTGTCCGAGCTCTTGGATCTTGTGCTCAGACTGGCCATTTGTTTGGGGATGGTATCCGGAGGATAAGCTGACTGTGACTCCAAGGAGCTTGAAAAACATGGGAGATGAACTGGGGGCCCTGGTCCGAGATGATCCCTTCTGGAAGTCCGAAGTTTCGAAAGACGTGGTGGAATAGACACTCTGCGATCTCCAAGGCTGTGGGGAGATCTTTCAGGGTGATGAACTTGCATGCTTTAGAAAACCGGTCCACCGCTACTAGAATGCAGGTGTGGCCCTCCGAGTTGGGGAGATCAGTAATGAAATCTACACCAATGTGTGACCAGGGCCTCCATGGCACAGGCAATAGGACCAGCTTGCCCACCGGTAGTTGACGAGGAGTTTTGGACATGGCACAGACTGAGCAGCTGCGGACGTACCAGATGACGTCTCGGGTCATACTGGGCCACCAGAACTGAGAGGAGCGAGAGAGTTCAATGGCTGCCTGGATGTCCAGAGCTCGGTAGATCGTGTACTGAGCCCTAAAGGGATTGCCGTTGGGATGCTGGGATTGAAGTCTTCCCTTCTGGGCCTCCCAGTGGAGCAGGTTCGGTGCAAGTGGCGGTACGGATGCGCTCAGTGATGTCCCACTGAATAGGACTGACCACTAAGGCTGTAAGGAGAATAGACTCAGGTTCAGTGGGCACATCAGGGGAGTGGATACGTGAGAGTGAGTCGGCCTTCACATTACGGTCTCCGGGGCGATAGGTGATGGTGAAATTAAATCTGGTGAAGAAGAGTGCCCAGCGTGCTTAACTGGGATTGAGTCGTTTGGCACTCCGCAGATACTGAAGGTTCTTGTGGTCGGTGATGACCGTGAATGGGAACTGTGCTCCCTCCAGCCAGTGGCGCCACTCCTCCAGAGCTAACTTGATGGCCAGCAGTTCTTGGTTTCTGATATCATAATTTTGCTCTACTGGGGTGAGTTTCCGGGACAAGAAGGCGCAAGGATGGAGACGAGGAGGCTCTCCGTGATACTGAGACAGCACGGCCCTCACCCCGGTGGTGGATGCATCTACCTCCACAACGGATGGTGTTTGTGAGTCGGGGTGACAAAGGATCGGGGCCGTGCTGAAGGCTTCCTTGAGCTGGCCAATGGATTCGTAGGCTTCGGGGGTCCAGGACAGACACTTGAGCTTACCACGGAGCATGGAGGTGAGGGGTGCCGTGAGGAGACTGAAACTGTTGATGAAACATTGGTAGAAATTGAAGGAATAACAGGAATCTTTGCAGTTCCTTAACAGTCTGAGGCAGAGGCCCTTCCCAAATGGCTTGTACCTTCCTCTGGTCCATCTGGATACCTTCTGGGTGGATGAGACAGTTGTCAGCAAACAGGCTAGAAATATGGGAGGGATGGAAGCACGAATGGCATTGACCAGCTCCTCCAGCATGTCCGCTGGCATTGTGTGCCGGGGATCCATCACCGCTGGATGAATGTTTTCAGGTCTGGTCTTCTGTCAGCAAACAGGCCAGAAACAGAGGTAAGTTCTCAAAACAACAGGTTTGATAATCGGGCAGCAGGATGAGAGGCAACAGTCAGAGGGTAATTCGAGGAAGTAATGGAATTCAAGTCTCTTAGCTGAGGGTAATGGAAGCATGTCTCTTGCAGGTGATCCAATGGAGCGAAGGAGCGGTGGAGAACGGGAGCGGTGGAGAACAGGAGTAGTGGAGCAAAGGAGCATCTAGGGGTAAGTAAACACTGGTAAGTAGTCAGGCTAGTAAGGCAATGCAAATGGTAGACCAGACAATGAGGCTGTGGGTAGAGTGCAGTGATACAGGGAGCTTAATGAGCTGAGACAGGTGTGGGCAATCAGAATTTGGGTTATTGGGATCTGGTGTGCACTGGAGCTGATGACTGTGGTGACGGTGGTGATCTGCCTCTGAATGGTGAAGGGACTAATGTAGTGGGGACTCAGCTTCTTGCAGGGCAGGCAGAGACGCAGATCCCTGGTGGACAACCAGACCTTATCTCTGGGGCATTAGACTGGCGTGATGGAATGGCGGGCATCTGCGAAATCGTTGTGTCTCCGCTCTGCCCACTGGAGGTGGATGTGAGCAGAGTCCCATACTCTCTCGCTCGCTTGGAACCAGCAGTCCACAGCGGGAACTTTCGAAGGCTCTTCAGTCCAGGGGAAGAGCGGGGGCTGGAAGCCGAGTATGCACTAGAATTGGGTCAAACCGGTGGTAGTTTGCTTGAGGGAATTCTGGGCATACTCGGCCCAAGGGAAGAAGCGGCTCCAGCTGTGCTGATCTTCGTGGCAGTATGACCGGAGGTACTGTCCGAGCTCTTGGATCTTGTGCTCAGACTGGCCATTTGTTTGGGGATGGTATCCGGAGGATAAGCTGACTGTGACTCCAAGGAGCTTGAAAAACGTGGGAGATGAACTGGGGGCCCTGGTCCGAGATGATCCCTTCTGGAAGTCCGAAGTTTCGAAAGACGTGGTGGAATAGACACTCTGCGATCTCCAAGGCTGTGGGGAGATCTTTCAGGGTGATGAACTTGCATGCTTTAGAAAACCGGTCCACCGCTACTAGAATGCAGGTGTGGCCCTCCGAGTTGGGGAGATCAGTAATGAAATCTACACCAATGTGTGACCAGGGCCTCCATGGCACAGGCAATAGGACCAGCTTGCCCACCGGTAGTTGACGAGGAGTTTTGGACATGGCACAGACTGAGCAGCTGCGGACGTACCAGATGACGTCTCGGGTCATACTGGGCCACCAGAACTGAGAGGAGCGAGAGAGTTCAATGGCTGCCTGGATGTCCAGAGCTCGGTAGATCGTGTACTGAGCCCTAAAGGGATTGCCGTTGGGATGCTGGGATTGAAGTCTTCCCTTCTGGGCCTCCCAGTGGAGCAGGTTCGGCGCAAGTGGCGGTACGGATGCGCTCAGTGATGTCCCACTGAATAGGACTGACCACTAAGGCTGTAAGGAGAATAGACTCAGGTTCAGTGGGCACATCAGGGGAGTGGATACGTGAGAGTGAGTCGGCCTTCACATTACGGTCTCCGGGGCGATAGGTGATGGTGAAATTAAATCTGGTGAAGAAGAGTGCCCAGCGTGCTTAACTGGGATTGAGTCGTTTGGCACTCCGCAGATACTGAAGGTTCTTGTGGTCGGTGATGACCGTGAATGGGAACTGTGCTCCCTCCAGCCAGTGGCGCCACTCCTCCAGAGCTAACTTGATGGCCAGCAGTTCTTGGTTTCTGATATCATAATTTTGCTCTACTGGGGTGAGTTTCCGGGACAAGAAGGCGCAAGGATGGAGACGAGGAGGCTCTCCGTGATACTGAGACAGCACGGCCCTCACCCCGGTGGTGGATGCATCTACCTCCACAACGGATGGTGTTTGCGAGTCGGGGTGACAAAGGATCGGGGCCGTGCTGAAGGCTTCCTTGAGCTGGCCAATGGATTCGTAGGCTTCGGGGGTCCAGGACAGACACTTGAGCTTACCACGGAGCATGGAGGTGAGGGGTGCCGTGAGGAGACTGAAACTGTTGATGAAACATTGGTAGAAATTGAAGGAATAACAGGAATCTTTGCAGTTCCTTAACAGTCTGAGGCAGAGGCCCTTCCCAAATGGCTTGTACCTTCCTCTGGTCCATCTGGATACCTTCTGGGTGGATGATATAGCCAAGGAACTGCACGGTGGTACAGTGGAACTCGCATTTCTCAAGTTTCAGACTGAGGTGGTACTTAACAGGTAGGATCTAAACCATCTTAAAGCCTGCCCTTGGATACCTGTATAGTTTTGTAATCGATCTATGAGTATGTCATGATCTATAGTGTCGAATGCAGCACTAAGATAATGTAAAACTAGCAATGAGATGCAGCCTTGCAAAGAAGCAAGTCATTTGTAATTTTAACAAGTGCAGTTTCTGTTCAATGGTGGGGCCTGAAACCTGACTGAAATTCTTCATAGAGATATTCTTTGCAGGAAGGAGCACAATTGAGCAGACACAACCTTTTCTAAAATTTTAGACATAAAAAGGAAGATTTGAGATGGGTCTGTAATTTGCCAATTCACTAGGATCTAGTTGTGGTTTCTTAATAAGAGGCTTAATAACCACCAGCTTGAATGGTTTTGGGACGTGACCTAAAGACAACGACGAGTTAATAATATTGAGAAGCGGTTCTTCTGCTAAAGGTAACAACTCTTTCAGTAATTTAGTGGGTACAGGATCTAACAGGCATGTTGGTGGTTTAGATGCAGTGATAAGTTTATTTAGCTCTTCCTGTCCTATAGTTGTAAAGCACTGCAGTTTATCTTTTGGTGCGATGAATGAAGCTGAAGTATTATACGCTGTAGAATCTACATTTGCTATTGTAATTCTGATGTTATCTATTTTATCAGTGAAGAAATTCATAAAGTCATTACTATTAAACTGTGAGGGAATATTTAGAATGGGTGGCGTTTGGTTATTTGTTAATCTAGCCACTGTGCTAAATAAAAACTTTGGATTGTTTTGGTTATTTTCTATGAGTTTCTATGAGTTTTCTATGAGAACATCTTGAGGTTCAGGACTTTCGACGAGCGTGGAACAGATTTGGGAACTGTGGAGAGACAGTTCAGGCGACAAGCCTCACTCCAGCGAGTAATTTCACAGGGATCCCATCTGACTTCCGGGGAGTGTTGGTTCAGCCAGGGGCGTCCCAGGATGATGTCCATGGTGGGTCCCTCCACTACCAGAACCATAGTTTCCTTATGCAAGCATCCAATCTATAGCGTCATCGGGGGAGCTCGATATTTAACCCGTCCATGCCCTAGCGGTTTTCCCTGGATGGTCTCGACTCGGAGCTCCTGGGCTTGACATCTGCAGGGCAGGTTTAGACAATTCTAGAGCTCTTGGGAAATGAAGTTCCGAGTCGACGAGGGTGGACTCTGAAACAGAATGATCTGGGGTGAGAAGTTGCACTGGTAGTAGTGGTGGAAGCGTCAGGATCTAACTGAAGGGTACTCACCGCAGGATGTGGCGGTCGAACGTCCTGGCGGCATGCGCGCTCCGTGCGTGAGAGACGAGCCGAGTCAACTTGCTTTGGTTCTGGTACTTGAGGACCGGCTGCGGGTGAGGTTGGAAGGTGAGCGGTTTCTTTGGGTGTGCAAGCAGAGAGTCGTTGGGAAATCCTCGTTGCCCATTGTATGAAACTCTCCAATCACATAGTGTCGTCATAAATCCCCATCTGCACACGAAAGCGCGGATCCAACCCTTGACGGTAGGCGGAAAGGAGAGCGGCCTCATTCCAACCGCTAGTTGCCACCAGCTTGCGGAATTGGAGCATGTAATCACTGGTAGAAGAAGTGCCCTGGCATAACCACAGGAGTTGATTTTTTCCTTCTTCCGTTTTAAAAAAAATCTCTGTCCACATGAAAACACAAACGCATGCTATGAAGCACTGTCAAGAGCATGCCAAGCCAACAGGTGGCTAAATAATCTCAACTGTAAAGCCAGGTAGACCAATCAGAAGCCTGAAAATGTTTTCAGTAGGCGGAGATAACAGAGCATGCTCCGACGTCACAAGCCAAAATCTCTGGTTTCGCTGTCTACACGATAACACTGTAACCAAAGTTTTTGAAAATCTTCACCCTGGCAGGAGTTTTCGAAAATGTTCGGTTTCAGTGACCTGGTGCTGCCTTTGCATGTGGACAAACGGTCAAACCGCATAGAAAAATCTGCAGTTTTGAAAATACCTGCGTTCGTGTGGACAGGGCCTAAGGCAATGCAAACGGTAGACCAGAAGATGAGGCTGTGGGGCTGATGACTGTGGTGACTGAGGTGACTGTGGTGACTGAGACTCCCTGACAACAGTAAACACATCTATACTTTTATAAAGGATTTCTATTTTAAATAAAAGCTGTTCTTTTGAACTTTCTATTCATCAAATAATCCTAAATAAAATGCATCACAGTTTCCACAAAAATATTAAGCAGCACATCTGTTTTTAACATTGATAATGAGATATGGGAAAATATTTGCTTTTAAATTGCAATAAAATTTTACAATATTACTGTTTTTACAATCAAAGAAATGCAGCCTTGAGACTCAAGCATGAGAGACTTGACATTACAAAATCTTACCAACCACAAACCTTTGAACCGTGAACATTTGTACCATTTGTAAAGTAAAAATGTTGTCTTAAATTATAAATGATTTTACTGAATTTCAATTGAAGATTGTAAAATAAGTCTAAATTAAATTATGACCAACGTATTTTCTGAAAAAAACTTTAATTTGTTTTATTTTTACTTTTATTTGTATTAATTTGTATTATTATTATTATCATTTATTTTTGCAGTGATCCATTTGGACACAGGCACAGCACTCTCTAGAGAATTTGTGGCATGTCTTTGGCCCCAGTGGCTCTCCATGAGACTATAGGAACTGATGATTGTTTCAGTATGTCTACTGGTCCAAAGCCTCAAGAGTGAAAAAGGGAAGGAAGATGCCTGAGATCCATTCAGCTGCATTACCGGAAAGTATTCCAAAACGGCAACAGACTTTTCTTTTGTGAAAATTCAGCCTGATGCAATCTGTTTTCTCACTGTGTGATCATCTGACATCCTGCATGCTTTGTTTTAGGTTTGTCGATTCCATCAGACCCTGTTTTCCTTTAGCTGAGTTTGGAAGTGTGTGCTCCATGGCACTATCCCATGTCAAGATTTTTTTGTATGTTTAAACAAGTTCAGTTGAGCCTTAAAAAAGCTTAAAGTTAAAGTTAAAATGAAACTTTCCTTCTTTTCTTCCTTCCTTCGCCTATAAAATAATAAAACAAAAATTAATAAATAAACATGAAATAAAATATATGATACATTATTTATTAATACAACAAAAGCAAAACATTACAAATTCTCTTGATAGTTAAGGGGAAAATCGTGACTGATATCTGAATTCACTGTATTGTAAACTACTCAAATGTTTCATTTTGAACACTTTTAGTATATTTCCTAATAAACCTATATATATATATATATACAGTATATATATAAGTATTTACATATCATACAAGTGTGTGTGTGTATGTGTGAATTTGTAAAAAACAAAAGTAACATTAGTTATTTGTTGTGTAACAAAAAAACAGCTAAATTTAAAGTACAAAGCTGTATTTTAAGCAGTCATGCACTGAATGCTTTTGTTATTGACCTGTTTACATCTCATTTTTTAATGCAATACTTTTTACTGTAAAGCCAGAACATCTAGCTGTGATTTTAGTAGAACAGCTGCACTGTAAAACTATTATGAAGGATAGGAATTAACCATCCAGCTGTTCTGTAATAGATTTGTAATGGCTGAAAGAGAGCTCTCCAGCTGTTCTGTAATAGATTTATAATGACTGTGAACAAACCCTCCAGTGCTTTTGTTTTTCACTCTTGTGTCAGTTAAATCTCCTGCTGTATTCAAGCTGAACTAAGGTTTTCTCAACATTATGTTAGCATATTTCTCAAAACTAAGTCCATACTTGAAATGCAGTAAACTGTTTCAACTGTTGACAGTTTATGATGGTACACTGTCTTTCTTTATTTTGTGCTTTTTAATGTATAATTCACCTCACAATTTTTTTAGAATGTACAAAAAAGTACTTTTATTATGGATTTGTTAGACATAGCATACTTTTTAAGACTTCATTTTGAAGATGGGAAACGAATTATAAAAGCATAAGATATTAGTTAGAATATATTCTTTCAAAGTCTTTTAAGATGTGGTTAAAATACCACATCATATACTTTTATGAAAAAGAAAGATTTTATACATTTATTTTTGTCACTTAATTTTAATTTTTTTAATTTATTGGAATGTTTCAATTTGTTTGTTTTTTTAATCTTTTAGTTAAAGTAATAATCGTAACCTATGGCTGTGGATTCTCTATACATCTCGCAATCATGATTCAACTACCACTCAATTGATAGTAAGGTTAATTGAAAATAGTTAAATACAAACAATAAATAAATCTAACAAATAAATACAAACTCAATCTTATTGGGTGTTAAGATGTAGCCTATCTCTGATTAAATTATTTCACTCCTTTTCTCAGATAAAGAGAATATAGGCTGTGCAAATGCATCACTCAGTCGCGCTTTGTATCTTGATGAACTGCACGTAAGTGAATATGTGCATACTATTACAGAAAACACATTATCCTCACAAATGTGTTCCCATTTTGTAAAAGTTGTTGGGTGGTGCTGCCCTCTACTGGTGTCATTCATTGGCTTCATTTTATCGTAAAGCCATAAAGTTAGACCTACATCATAAAAAATCTATTTATATATTTCTAATTGTGATTTAGCTAACCACAGTCACACAGATGCTATTAAAATGTGAACATGCAAAATGATTCACAGACAGTTTATTATTGGCTAAAGAAGCCAAAATCTTGGATTGGCTAAAGAAGCCAGAAAAGGATTTTCCACAAGTTCAATAAAGACCAGAATAGTCTTACTTTCCATCATGCACTTAAAGAGAATATTTAGCTACAATGCAGAGCAAAAAAGCGTCTTTATTAATTCCTAATGGTGATTTATTTGTTCATTGTGAGTCACTATATTTTATCAAATGAGGACAATAGAGACATAGGGTACTGCTTTGTGCACATTATCTAAAGTATCAACAGCAAAGAAAGCAATATTAAAATACTGTATATACTGTAAATGGGGTGTAGCCTACTACATAGACTAGTAAGATGATCTGAAGAGGTGTTTTTTCTCAGTATCAGACGGCGCTCTGCCCACGGGCTGTTCACTTGATGCTGAAACACAAAATCTGGCTCTGCAACATTATAGGGAGTGTTTGCCTGTTAGATTAGCATTAATGATGAGATAATTGATAATAATTGAAGAAGCCACAAATGAACAGTAAGATTAAATTCAAAGGCTGCGAATGAAATGATAGCCTATCTCTGGTGGAGAGCTTGGGCAATGGCAGTGTGTGAGTCACTGGTGTGTAAATCTTGATCACTGCAAAAAACTGTCTGGTTTGAAGGCCATTAGTGAAAAGGCAAGATTTACACTTAAAATAATGCAAATGGATCTTCAAAAATATTATTATCATAATCAGCAGTTGTAGAGATTTCTTTTGAATTAATGCATTCAAAAACAAGCATTAATGGTATATTATATATTTGTGAGCTATTATTCAGTAATATGGGTAAGTAGATTACATAAATTAAATATTGGTTGTAATAATATTTAAAGTGAAAACCATACTAAAAACCATAATTTTTTAAAGATTTGAACCATCCTGGGGAATGAAAGCATTTCTCATACAATATAAGGATTGTTGATATGCTCCCACTTTGTAGCTGTTGGTTAAAGCTGCTGTTCAAACTAGATATATCTTTAATCTGAGGCCAGTTGTATAAACATAGACACTATGTTAAGACTGTGTCTTAAGAAATATTTGACCAACTAGCAGTTAGCCAAGAGATAATCAGTCTCACTTTTCTGATTAAAATTGGGCCAATCTACATTGTTGTTATTGACTTTAAACAGTTATGACAAGAAAACAAATTAGATGGCTAACTTTGTAAAACTATAGTCTAACCAGTTTATGCAACCGGCCCCTGGAGGGAATCATAGTTACTGTGTCATAAAAATATAGTTGCAGAATAAAGAAGCAATCAACACGTCAAGACCTGCAAACCAAATCCCTGCTGACACCCTGCAAAGGCAAGCGCTGTGAACAATGAGGATGACAGTGGAAATGAAGAGATATAATTTCAGCATGCTGTCTGATATCAGAGACAGCAGAGAACAAGCAATAGGATACATGATATTACATAAAAAATTACTGTGAATTTAACGGTAAAAGACTGTAAAAATGCTACAGTAAAAACCTGTTCAATGGTTAACGGTAAATTCCCCTACTATATACGGTGAAAAACTGTATCAGACATTACATGTATTGGACATTAATTTTACTGTAGTATACCGTTTTTGTAAGTGAATAATTTACAGTGAATAACCGTAAATTGACATTCACAGAATTCCCTGCCCTACATTTCAAATTTTATGTTTTTTTTTTTTAATAATTATGTTTCTTCTTAGTTTTTTCTTATCAGTTTTGTATATTAGGGTTGTGTGTTACACCTAATGTTGTTGTGGACCGGATTGTGTCCATTTCACTCTTGTGACCTTTTTTTCTTAGAGTAAGGCGAGGAAATTAGATGGAAACAGAAACACCAGTTCAACTGTCCTGACTGACTAGACATTGGGGTGAGGACCTAAACATCAAGCTGCTGAACTCATATGCTGGACAAATATTAGCCTAATGCAGTGCTGGAAGCAATGCATTCATCACAGCATCAAGTCCAAAGCAATCAGACAGAAAGGAAACAAGACTGGACACTATGGAACATGTTGAAAAGCAAAAAGGTTAGAAGTATGTTGTTGTCGTTTTTACAAAATGTTAGATTAGAAATTAGAATGCGGTCACAGGTGGGTTAACCATAACAACAAGACGCTGCTCAAGCTGTTGGATTCAGAATTGGATGGTGCATCGATAAAAATTGAGCATTGCTTGATTACAGAATTACTCATCACAGAACCCTCTTGTTACCTGTGCTGCTAGGGAAGCTAGGGAATTTTGCTTACGCGAGACGAACGCAACCCATGCGCCTCAAAAGTTGCAGATATAGCTAGGCATACTGACAGAAAATATATGTAACCTCTTACTGAACTTATTAAATATCTTTATCCCATGGGGTTAAAAAAGATAGATATCCTAGGCTACTTGGAGATTCATGAGATGCATATGAGAGAATGGGAGGAGCGCGTAGTGTCTGATATCTCTATATAGGCCAAGCATCTGCGGCAAACAGCAGCGTGTTGTATTTTCTGGAAGCTGAAATTCAGAACACAAAGCTTAAAATATGTTGAAGTAATGGACATTTTTAAACTATCTGTTTTAGCTTTTACGCACAGGTGCATGTTGTTGGATCTTGTCCCAGTGAAGATAGGGATATCTGGACCGTGGAGAACCTGCAGGTTCACTTTTTTCATTATTAACCTATGTCAGTAATTTGCTAAATAATACATAGTTTAAAAAAAAAATCAAGTAAACTGTCTGCATCAGATGAAACACCGTTCATTTGTCTTTGTCAGGAGAAGTCAAAGGAAACAGATATATTAATGCGCATTGCTGATCTGGTGAAGCAATCCAAATCGCAGAAGTTTCATGGATTAATGGGCAGCAGGAGCACAGGTACAGTGTCTTCACTTCTCTCTAACTCAAGACTTTGGCTGCACTATAATTAGCCTAAAATAAATCAACAAATTTATAGCTATCATGTGAAACTTGATAACTTGCTCCAGTATTACTTTATAGTGTTTCATACACCTTGAAATCTGTTTTATTAAGGTTGTTTGAAAGTTTTTAGTTTATTCTCTCTCTTTATAGGAATCACTCAGCCAGTGCGACCTGGCCAGAGAAGTAGGGTTTTGTCATTGTGTGCATTAGGCTGCTTGCTAATTGATGGACTGGTGCATGAATTAACTTAGATTAAACAGATCCCGCATCTCACATACATTTTCAGGAAACAAGGGGGAGATATTTGTTGGACTTATGGGAAGGAGATCTTGTAGTGGAGGTAAAGATGGGTTTTGTATATATTAAGTTTATTCTTTTTTCTCTTTTTTAGTTTTTCTAAGAAAAAAAAATCTGCAAAATTAACCAGCTTAACGGAAATTTATATGCATTTGCTGCTTATGTTCTGTTGAACATAAGCAGCAAATATTGAATTAAATATTGCGTTGGTAAATGTCACGAATCCGGTCCATGAACTTCCGTCTGCTCGCCACCAGAGGTCACTCTTCCACTACTATGGACTCTTGTACCACACCACTGTTGCACTTCACCGGGACTACAGTTCCCATCATCCACTGCACTGATTACACACACACACACACACACAGTTGATTGCACACAGCTGTAATAAATCACACATTCCCTATATAACACTCACTCTGATCCTTTCCCACTGCCGAGTATTGTATAGCGCATATCACTCACCTAGCGATAGCTACTCTACGGAGCCCATTAGTTTTCATAGCCTTACCTTAGTCTTGCCTTGTCTGTGTTCTCGGATTCCCCCTCTTGTCCTGTCCTATTCAGATACTGTTTGCCCCTGCCTGGACCTTTGCATTGTACTTCGATTTACCCCTCTAGTCTTGCCCTGTTAATTCTGTTCGCAGATCGTAGACCCACGCTAGCCCTAGGTATATTCTTGTGTCTTGCCCTCTATATACCCGTTGCCATTATCAGACCCTTGCCTGTCTCTAACCATGTCTACGAATAAAGCCTTGCATTTGGATCTGCACGTTTTGAGCCTTTTCTTTTTACTGAATTGCTTGAACTGGTTTGCAATATGAACGAATCATTAGCAAATTATTCTGAATATAGAAAAAAATGGAAAATTCAATAAGTGTGTGAACACTGGCCGCTTTTTCTGAACATCTTTTTTTTTAATTTATGATTTTTGTTAGACATTTCTTCTTTGTTTACAAGAAGTTTATGCCCTCTGTTGTGTTTCGACACAATTAATTTAAAACACAATACATTTTCTGCTGCAAAGGTTACACAAACATATGAATGAATGCACTAAATCATCTATGTTGTTCCATGATATCATCTTTTTCCAAATCTTTAAAACCTTAAATGAGAGAATAATGACACAATTTCTGTTAGATCAAATACACAGCACATTTAGGCTGTTTGAGGTGTTTAAAGCTGATAACAAGTGTGCTAAATGATTGATTAGAATCACTTACTTTACAGTCTTCTCTGAATAGTTTATTATTTGTATTATCTGTTTGTAAGTTGATAATTAAACAAAATAGGCTAATGAAAAGGGGTTGGAAAAAATTAAATAATAAAATGAGCCTTTTTTTTCATTGCATTGTCACATATTTTCTCTTAAAATATATTGCTGTCTTTGTCATTTGGAAGTGTAAAAAAGAAATAGGCTACATTTCATTGAAGTGCACAAACTGTAATGGCATAACTGATGCTGAATGTCCTTTCAAATGTACAGCCATAATGTATGTTACAAACAGTGTTGGGGAAAGTTACTTTTAAAAGTAATGCATTACAATATTGCGTTACTCCATAAAAGAGTAACTAATTACGTTACTTAGTTACTTTTTATGGAAAGTAATGCGTTTGTTTGAGGTGTTTAAAGCTGATAACAAGTGTGCTAAATGATTGATTAGAATCACTTACTTTACAGTCTTCTCTGAATAGTTTATTATTTGTATTATCTGTTTGTAAGTTGATAATTAAACAAAATAGGCTAATGAAAAGGGGTTGGAAAAAATTAAATAATAAAATGAGCCTTTTTTTCAATGATTGCATTGTCACATATTTTCTCTTAAAATATATTGCTGTCTTTGTCATTTGGAAGTGTAAAAAAGAAATAGGCTACATTTCATTGAAGTGCACAAACTGTAATGGCATAACTGATGCTGAATGTCCTTTCAAATGTACAGCCATAATGTATGTTACAAACAATACAAAATCTGAATTAAAAAGGAACAGCTTCCAAGAGAAAATCGTGCAAATGTCTTGCGATAACTTGCAGCCAAGCAATGGCTGAAGTCTCATTTTGGCCAGTAGGTGGCAATAGCTGTGTTTCCACTTCTCGTAGCTGGACACCACAGATGAAGCCGAGCTGTTTTGGTTTTTGGCGTTAAGTCTGTTTGCTCGTTTGCGAGCGTCTTTTGAAATATAATACAACGCTAAATAAAACAATCTCTCCCTCCATTAGAAAAATATACAACTGGTAGATAATTTGATTGCTGAGCCTCCAAACACGATGGTGTATCGTTGTTGTGCCTATAACTGTAAAAACACTGCGAGGAACAAGAGTCTCTCATTCCACAAGTAAGTGCAAAGGTTTTACTTTATATTATGCTAAACGTGGCAAACTGTATTAAGTTATGTTCTCGTATTTTGGCTTATTTCAGATTCCCGCTGAAAGACCCCAACTTGCTGAAAAAGTGGCTTAACAATTTAAGATGGAAAGATTGGAAACCTGCTTCAAACAGTAAAATCTGCTCCATCCACTTTGAAAAGAAGTGTTTGAGTGAAGATGGGAAGAGAACGAGACTTCATTCATGGGCTGTGCCGACCATCTTTTCATTCCCAAATCGATATCTAGAAAGAAAGGCGAGTAAAAGTTGACGTGAGGATAGCAGTGTACTTGGGTGTTTTTTAATATACATGTTTATGAACTGTTTTTAAATATCAATATGTTATGTTAAAATGTACACGTTTTAATGGATGCTCTGCTAATTCTTAGGTTTTTCACCATTTTAAATTATAAAAGTACAAATAGAATATTAGTTTGAAGTAAAGCAAGTTTAGCATAATTTTTGTTTAATTATATTATGCCAGACCACCACAATGCAGTGCTGAAACTGCTTGACATTTTATGTCAACTACCCATCTTTTTTTTCATCACATTTTTAAAAACACAGGTTAAAATCAATCCTAGAAGCAGAAGAGCGTTGGTGAGTTACAGAATCTGTTTTATGTGCGTTTTGCAATTCTGAAATATGTCTTTGGATTGCACACGAAAGGGTGCACTTAGAGAGAAGTTACAATTTCAGAAATAATTTATAAAATTAATGTTTTAATGTGAAATTATAGGTCAGAAATATGAGACCATAAATAATAAAATATATTGCAGAGTTTAAGGCTACACTGATGCTGCCTCATCAAAAAATTGTTTCGAACCTCTCAAATATCTGGTGACACCTTCTGGTCAAAATAATAGTGTAAATGCAACAAAACAGGCCGAACATGCAAAAAGGCATCTTTTACATTACAATTGCAAAATGTTTCATTGAAAGTGTAATCCATTAAATGCGATCTAAAGCTCATCAAATATTATTAATTATGAAATGTCTGAATAATAATTTTTCTCCCCCATTAATTTGTTGGGCTTATTGTATGTGTTCTGTGGAGGGCTTGACAAATCATGCAACCTAAAGCCCCGTTCACACCAAGCACGATAACTATAAAGATAACGATAAAGATATAGTTCTAAAAATCGTTCTCAATATTAAAGAATAGCAGAGTCCACACCACATAACGATAAAGACAAAGAGAAACGATATCGTTGGAATCACTTTCAAAACGATTTTTCTCCAACTGATGAACGATAAAAAATTGACAGCCAATCAGAATCCATCCCGCTGTAATGAGCTCAAGAATTTAAAGCGGCAGACGAGCGTGTGCTTAGAAAAAACATGATATCGTTCGCTGGTGTGGACGCTAATATCGTTATCTTTATAGTTATTGTTCTTGGTGTGAATGGGGCTTAAGGCAATTAACTACTACAATTCCTTTTCATTATATAAATGTGCCATTAAAATGTCCCTTTTTCTGGTCATTTGGAATTGAAGGGAATTGT
Organism: Sinocyclocheilus grahami; assembly: GCF_001515645.1. Classification (NCBI taxonomy): domain Eukaryota; kingdom Metazoa; phylum Chordata; class Actinopteri; order Cypriniformes; family Cyprinidae; genus Sinocyclocheilus; species Sinocyclocheilus grahami. The sequence goes on along the minus strand of NW_015505481.1, from coordinate 396,685 downwards.
TGCCGACTCAAATTCATCTGGTCAAGCAGCACCTGATGTGACGGCAGAAACCTCGCAGAAGTCTAACTCAGAAAAGCCTGAGCACAGGACTACAGAGAGTTTACAGCCGAACACTACCAAAATTAGTTCTAGCCAGACGAGAAGAGACCCAAAGAGCGTTTCCACACAGCAACTGACAGAACCGGAAAAAAGGTCTGCAACAGCGTCTGAAGGAGAACCTCCATCAGATACATGCTGTTCTGTGGTGGTGTTATTCTGTTTTAATTGTTATTCTTACTTAATGTATGTTTTTCCACATGCTTTTTCAGTCCACCGTGGACCATCCTGGGTGATGAAGCTCTCGACAGAAGCATGACTATACCCAGTTTCTTTCACAGTGGATATTGTTTGCCCAGTGTAATTAACATTTTCATTTTTCACATAATTGTTTTTCCCCATTCCTACACTCTTAAAAATAAAGGTGCTTAAAAGGTTCTTCACAGCGATTTTTGGTTCCACAAAGAACCATTCAGTCAAAGGTTCTTTAAAGAACCATCTCTTTCTTACCTTTTTATAATCTGAAGAACCTTCTTTCGCCACAAAGAACCTTTTGTGAAATAGAAAGGTTCTTCAGATGTTAAAAGTTCTTTATGGAAACATTTAGATGAAAAGGTTCTTCTATGGCATCGTGAAGCACCTTTATTTTTAAGAGTGTATGCACCAAAATGTGGTTCACAAATGAACTGTTGTTTTTCCTTCAGAATATCCACTGGGCTGGAGATGAAGAAGTAAATATTGTAAGTAAGTTTGATGTACTGTTGAATAAAAAAAGAGTCCTAAATGTAGATTTCCTAACAGAGTACTATGAAAGTGTTCATCAATACATAATTCTCTTAATCAGATGCCGCATGTGGCTTATGGAGTTTTAGGACAAATGAAACCCCATATCATCGAGGTAAGGCCTCTTCTGATTTACATCAGAACTGATATGCAACTGTTGTCACTAGGTATCTGCTAGGTTTCATCAGAATTTTTTACTTCGAGTACATCTCTGGGCAATTACGTTATTACTCAAATATGATGACAAGATATCCTATCAGGTGCTACAGTGGGGCAAATAAGTATTTGATACACTGCCGATTTTTCAAGTTTTCCCACTTACAAAGAATGGAGAGATCTGTCATTTTCATCGTAGGTACACCTCAACTGTGAGAGACAGAATCTTAAAAAAAAAATCCAGAAAATCACATTGTATGATTTTTAAATAATTAATTTCCATTTTATTGCATGAAATAAGTATTTGGCACCAGACTGTTTAGGACTGAGTGCAATTTTTGGTAGAACACTTGATTTTTCTGCACTTTTCTTCCTAGTTTTAATGAACATTCTAATTCTATGAGAATACTGAAATCCACAACACAGCTATAATGGTGAAAATGAAGAGGAATGATATTGTTGGAACCACTTTCAGAATAACTAAAACATTAACATCAGAATCCATTTAAATTAGCAGATCACATAAGGCAGCATGCACTTATATTAATATAAGTTTACCATCTCTTGCTGTGGATGCCACTATAGTTAACGTTTTAGTTAGGCCTTTAAAGATAACAGAACAGAATTCGACTGTTGCACTGCCTTCCCTCAGGTTAAAGAGAGGTGGGAATGGCTTGGGCTGGATGTTAGAGGCCCGTTCTCTCCGACAGTAGACCGGCACACGCACATCATGACCCTTACTGACTACAATTCCAAATGGGTGGAAGCTTTTCCTTTGACTCAGAATCTCAGTCAGGATGTGGCCAAGTGTCTCGCTGAAGTCATCAATCAGCAGGGATACCCTCTCGGAATTCTCTCCCGGCTTCCCAGGCGGATCCTCATGGAAGTAAGAGACACATACACCTTTCAAAACCTTTGAGGTCAGTAAGATTTATAAAAATTAAAAAAATTTAATACTTTTATTTAGCAAGAACTTGTTAAAATGATAAAAAGTGACACGAAAGAAAAGATTTCTATTTCAAATAAATGCTGTTCATTTAAACTAATCTATTCATAAAAAAAATCATTTAAAAATGTATCACAGCTTTCACAAAAATATTAGGCAACACAACTGTTTTCATCATTGATAATAAGAAAAGTTTCTTGAGCATGTTATCAGCATGTTTGAATGATTTCTTAAGGATTGTGTGACACTGAAAACTGGAGTAATCATGCTGATAATTCAGTTTGGTCGTCACAGGAATAAATTGCATTTTAAAATGTTTTCAAATAGAAATCAGTTAGCCTATTTTAAGTTGTAGTAATATTTCACAATATTACTGTTTTTACGGGATTTTATTTTTTGCCTTGGTGAGCATAATAGACTTTTAAATTCGGTACCTTTAAAAAAAATCATACCAACCATAAACTTTTGAACGGTAGTGTATGTATGAAAAACAGCTGCGTTTCATATGGATTAATGGTTGTCATTTTTCTTCCCACTCTTTTTAGGTTAATCGTGAGTTGAAGAAACGCCTGAGGTTGAATTCAAGCGCCTTAGTCATACATCACCGGCAAACTGGTTACATGGACTTGGTCACCGAATCACTTCTAAATGAGTACGGCATCTTCAGGCATTTATTGCTCGATTTATCTCAGCTGTCAATTAATTATTTTGAATTTGATAACTTTATTCAGTATGTGATGTTACATGATTTAAAGGAGACATATTATGCCCCTTTTTACAATATGTAATATAAGTCTCTGGTGTCCCCAGAATGTGTCTGAAGTTTCAGCTCAAAATACTCCACAGATAATTTATTATATCATTTTGAAAATGCCTATTTTGAGTGGAAACAGAAACACACTGTTTTTCGTACCTGTCTCTTTAAATGCAAATGAACTGCTGCTCCCCGCCCCCTTTTCCAGAATAGAGCTGCACCAAAACATCTGTTTTGGTTCTGATCATCATTTTCATTGCGCTGAAATCATGCGTTTTAAACCATATTAGTTTAAACTTCTGATATACGGTTTTCTGAGCGCAAACATCCGAAGCACACGGACAGAAAGCGGCTGTCACAGCATGTGAGTACTAAACTAGTTCTCATTCACACAAAAGTTTACGTTAAAAACACACGTGTTGCAAAAAACAGTCGGTTATGTCTGTGAAGGTAAACAGTTGGGAAATAAATCGCATGTTTATTTTAGATCTGTGTGGCAGCAGCAATATACAGTAAATAAATCAAAAATTCCACTGCTCTGTTGTCTCTTCTGAGGCTGGGACTCTAAATAGTGTTCTGTGCTCATCTGTGCAGCCAATGACAGAACAGTTAGCATGTTTTGCTCAAACTTTCGCCATGGCATTAGAGCTGGTTCATCGTGGTCGCTTGCGAAAACACAATAACGGTGCCGTGGGTGTAAATTTACAGATTAAGGGGCGGTAATATTATAATGAGATCCCTTTTCCACGTCACCAAGGGAGTGAAATCAGACGCGCTCGTTTTCTCAGACGCTTGCAGAAAAAGGCTTCCCAAAACAAAGTTGCTGGATTAATCTTTTTCACGTTTCCTTGATTGGTAGATGCACCGGGGACCTGATTATAGCACTTAAAACCTGGAAAAGTCAGATTTTCATGATATGTCACCTTTATGTCATGCTAATATTTACTTAACTGAGATGACATTTAACTGTTAAATTTTTTTTTATCATGTGAATAGGAAAATCTGTATTGTGGAAATGGATTGTTTTTACATGTCCAGCATTACTTCATGTATATTTCAGGATGCTGGATGAGCTGGTGAAGAAGCACGGCAGTATCTGGCATATCCTCCTCCCTGCTGCCACTCTGCGCCTCTGCTGCACCAATCACCCCACTACCAAAGAGAAACCATTCACCCGCATGTGTGCCAGTGACCCGCCATTCTCATCCGCACCCAGAGAACTGCCTGTAAGTCACCGTGTCCCTCACAGTTGACATACTTTCATAAGAATGTACTAAGCTATCATTACATGATTTGTAATCAGGGTTGGGGAGTAACAGAATACATGTATATTAAGGGAATAGTTCACCCAAAAATGAAAATTCTGTCATTAATTACTCATGCTCATGTCGTTCTAAACCCATACGACCTCCGTTCATCTTCGGATCACAAATTAAGATATTTTTGATGGAATCTGAGAGCTCTCTGACCCTCCCATAGACAGCAATGTAATTACCACGATCAACGTCCAGAAACATAGCAAGGAGATCGGTAAAATAATCCATGTGATGTCAGGGGTTCAACCGTAATATTACGAAGCTACGAGAATATTTTTGTACGCAAAGAAAACAAAAATAACGACTTTATTCAACAATTTGTCTCCTCCGCGTCACCCTAGTGCCATTTTGGAGAATATCCAGTCAGTGAACCGTGTATACTGTTCAGCGTATACGGTTGAACCCCTGACATCACATGGATTATTTTACCGATGTCCTTGCTACGTTTCTGGACCTTGATCATTGTAATTGCATTGCTGTCTATGGAGGGTCAGAAAGCTCTCGGAATGCATCAAAAATGTCTTAATTTGTGTTCCGAAGTTGAATGAAGGTCTTAAGGGTTTGGAACGACATGAGTGTGAGTAATTAATGACAGAATTTTCATTTTTGGGTGAACTATCCCTTTAATTACATATTTAAAATAAAAAAAAAATCAATAACTGTATTCCATTAAAGTTACAAATTACTTTTTAAAGTGTAATCTGTAGTGAAATACATTTCAAAAGTAACTTTCCCAACCTTGTTTGTAATGTACTGTAAGTTGACACTCATGGCAGTCTTGTTTTCTTATTTTTTATTTGCTTGGACTATAGTACAGTGCTACTGATGTTCGCTTGAGTTCTTTTGTCATCCCAACCACTGATGCCAGCAATCTAGGAGCTGTGTCAGACACTTCAGTAAGAGTCCTGAATAAAGATGAAATTAGATTGTGGTATTGTAAGTGAGCATAATTTTTTTTTTTACATCTTATTTTTCAGGTGCACTCTCTGAAGGATCACATTTTTTCCCAGTAAAGAAACTAAACATTTTGTCACGTTTACTTGACCTCAAAATTTCATATACACTTTGCAGTACTGCAAAATGTTAATTATTTTACCAAAATGAGACGAAATAAGAGAAATAAAAAAAGAAAATAATAAAAATGACCCCATTCAAAAGTTTGCATACACTTGAATTTTAATGGTGTTGTTGTTACCTGAATGTTACAACACTATTAAACACTATTGTTTTTTTTTGTGATAGTTGTTCATGAGTCCCTTATTTGTCCTAAACAGTTCAACTGCCCACTGTTTTTCTATAATTAAGATCCATCTTTTCACTCGGAGGACAACTGAGGGATTCATACACAACTATTACTATTACAGAAGGTTCAAACACTCACTGATGCTCCAGAAGGAAACACGATGCATTAAGAGCCGGGGGTGTAAACTTTTGAACAGAATGGAGATGTGACATTTTTCTTATTTTGCCTAAATATCATATTTTTTCATTAAGTACTGCACTTCAGAAGCTACAGAAGATCCTTACATGTTTCCCAGAAGACAAAATAAGTTAAATTGACCCTGATCTTCAAATTAACGCATGGCTCTTAACGCATGGTTTTTGCTCCTGGAGCATCGGTGAGCATTTGAACCTTCTGTAATAGTTGCATATGAGTCCCTCAGTTGTCCTCAGTGTGAAAAGATGGATCTCAAAATCATGCAGTAATTGTTGGAAAAGGTTCAAATATGCAAATGTTGCTGGAAAACCAAATAGTTTGTGGGACCTGAAGTATGTTTCTGAAGAACAGCAGGCAGTTTAACTGTTCAGGACAAACAAGGGACTCATGAACAACTATCACTAAAAAAAAACAACACAGTTTTTGATCAATCAGGTAACAACACAGTATTAAGAATCAAGGGGATGTAAACTTTTGAACGGGGTCATTTTTATAAAGTCAACCATTATTTTCTCTTGTGGACTATATGTACACGTCTTCTATGTGAAATATCTTATTCAGATTAGTAATAAATAAAAAATTACATGCATTTGTATGATCCCTCTTATTTTGGTAAAATAATTAACATTCAGCAAAGTGTATGTAAAATTGACCACAATTGTAGTAGACTGTAAATAGAGAAGCAAATTTGCACTGTTGCCTTGTACAAATATTATAAAGAAATAAAAAATATTAAAAAACTGTAGAAGCAATATTTTGTTTCATCTCTTTTGTTTGTCATTTTTGTTCATATTATACAATTAGTTCCAACATGATTGGTGTCCAAAATTGCTGATATAAAGTCCAATGGCACTGAGAAGTTTTAACTGTTCACATCCCTCTGTTTGTCTTTATATTTATATGGTTTATCTACAATATATGAACTAGATAGGCATAGTTCACCTAAAAACCAAAATTTTTTCATTATGACTTTTTTCTTCTGTGGGAAATTTATATATATATATGTTATTTTTTTGTAACTTATTTCAAAAAGTGAAACTTTCATA
>NW_015505481.1:377133-390064 GCF_001515645.1 Sinocyclocheilus grahami | reverse complement strand
ATTTCAAAAAGTGAAACTTTCATATATTCTAGATTAATTACATGTGAAGTAAAACATAAAAAATATATATATTTTTTATTTTGATGATTAGAGCTTACAGCTCATGAAAGTCAAAAGTCCAGTATCTCGAAATATTAGAATATTTCCTAAGATAAATCGAAAAAAGGATTCGCAAAACAGAAAAGTTCAAGTTCTTTAAAGTATGTTCATTTCTGCACTCAATACTTGGTCGGGGCTCCTTTAGCACACTGACTTCAGAAACTTCTCACACAACTTCAAGCAGCTTGGATTCTGTGCCTCTCCAGTCTTCTCCAGACTCCAGACCTTGATTTCCAAATGAAATGCAACATTTTATTTTATCTGAAAATAGGACTTTAGACCACTGAGAAACAGTCCAGTTCTTTTTCTCCTTAGCCCAGGTAAGATGCTTCTGACGTTGTTTTCCTGAAGACGTCTGAGCGTGGTGACTCTTGATGCACTGACTCCAGCTTCAGTCCACTCCTTGTGAAGCTCTCCCAAGTGTTTGAATCTGCTTTGCTTGACAGTATTCTCAAGCTTGCGGTCATCTCTGTTGCTTGTGCACCTTTTCCTACCCAATTTCTTCCTTCCAGTCAACTTTGCATTCAATATGCTTTGATACAGCACTCTGTGAACAGCCACCCTTTTCAGTAATGACCTTCTGTGACTTACCCTCTTTGTGGATGGAGGGTGTCAATAATCGTCTTCTGGACTATTGCCAAGTCAGCAGTCTTCCCCATTATTGTGGTTTCAAAGAACAAAAGATACCCGGAATTTATACTGTAGGGATGGTCATTTAATGAAACTCAAATGTAAATATTCTAATATTTAGCTGTAAGCTCTAATCATCAAAATTAAAACAAAAAAAAAACTTTTGAAATGTTTTACTATACATGTAATGAATCTAGAAAGTTTCACTTTAAAAAAAAAAGGAAATTTTTAGATATTAAAAATGTTTTTTAGATGCACCTGTATACACACGTGTGTGTGTGTGTGCGTGCGCAAAATTTATTTTTCTTTTGCAGAATTGATTACCCATTGATTTCTCAAAATGTTGTTTCGCAGAAAAGTCAAACAGGTTTGAACAACATGAGGGTGATTGAATAATGACTGAATTTAAATTTTTGGGTGAGCTATCCTTTTGAATACTACTGAAACTGGTTGTGAATGTAACGGTCTGTACTCCAGTGAGGACCCAGCGCTGCAGGTAGCGCTATAGAGCAGTTTTGATCCGTAAGTGAAGAAAGAAGAAGAGCTGCACCATACACGAGTTTCTTGAGCTGAAGTCCACTTACTAACTCCACTAACTAACCGCTGGCAAAAATGTTCTCAATCCTCTTTAATGCATGCTTCCCGCTGCTTAGCAAAAGTTGAAATGTTAACACACGTTGAAAAAAAACGGCGGTATTGACTTAAAATGAGAAAATTAATCATAGGAATTGGTGGGTGAGTAAACTAAACGTGTATAAAGTTCAAATGTTGTCCCATGTTCAGTCCCAGCATATATGAATTGTACATGAGTTGACAGGATGACAAATGGAGGAAAGACCACGCTGAGTAAAAGCCTCCCGGAGCTTCTGCATAACAGCCTCGTTATTTCTCAAGACAACTTTTTCAAGGTACTACGTCTACTTTATATTTTAATTTAGTTGTCATTATCTGTGTCAGTAGATCGGTTAGTCAAATTCATATTAATTTGTGTCTATTTCTCAGGATGACTCAATGGTCCCTGCTGATGTCAGTGGCTTTAAGCAATATGACAGTAAGAACAGTCTTGTTATTTGATATTTAGATTTGCTTTTCTATGTTTAATCTCAACAGTCTCTCAACATGCCAGTTGTCCTGTTTTGCAAAACATGCAACCTTTTTTTTTTTTTTTTTTTTTTACAAAACTCCTCTGCAGCTTTGGACGCCCTGCACATGGACAGGATGATGGCAGACATTGGCTCGTGGCAGGAGGATCCTCAGGGCTTCATGATGTCTCGTGATCCTTCAGTGAAATCCACAGCATCTGAGCCATCCAATGTGTGTGTTCTTATAGTGGAGGGATTCCTCATTTTTAATCATGGGTAATTTTGTTCAACAGACTACCTTTTATGTAAGATGAAGAGGAAGTCATACAGGAGAAAGTTTTTGTACAGTTATGTTTGCAAGGCAAGATGGGACAGAACTCTTATCTATCTTGCTCCTCATCAGATGCAAAAAATCTTTTATGACAAACTTGTGACATTATAGTTCACCCAAAAATGAAAATTCTGTAGTCATGTACTCACCCTCTTGTCGTTCCAAACCTGTATAAGGTTTTTTCATCTTTGAAACACAGATATTAGATTCAATTTTTTATTTTTTTTAATCTGAGAGATTTCTGTCCCTCCTTTGAAGGTCTGTGAAACCAAAACCAAAACTTTGATGCTTTAAAAGTTCATAAAGTCATTGTAAACGTAATCAATATAAATCAAGCAATGAGTCTTCTGAAGAGACACAATCACTTTACATGATGAACAGATTTAATTTCGGCTTGACTTGACATTAAAACCAGTCAATGCACATACATAAACCAATTTAAATATGCCAAACGGAAGCTCAACTGTACTTGGTGCACATTTTAAACTTTAATTTAATTATATTATGGATGCTCAGATACATTGACAGTATATTTACATAATCGTTAAGTTAAAAGAATTACTATCCTATTATTCATGCAAATTTTAATAGGCCTTTAATTTATGTTTGCTCTTTTGGTTGTCACAGCAAAGAGGAGTGTTTTAGATCATCACTGAACAATCCTCTGAATCCTGTATGTTAAGATGTTGAGGTATTACAGTAATATCAGTTCAGTGAGTATAGCAACAAACTTCTGTTGCGTGAATGACCTCTGGATCACCTAAACATGCTTGACTTTGAATATGGATTGCACCATCAAGAGCACTTGACATGTTTTCATGGATCCATGTTGTACTTCCAGGCCACTAAATACATTGTTCAACAAGAGGTACTTCCTGCAGATCCCTTATGAGATATGTAAAGAGAGAAGAAGGTAGGGACGAGGCTCCTGTTAGATGAGTCTGGTTTGATGAACATCAGTGTTTTGACTGAGTCTCACCTTTTTCCTTTCTCTAATCGATAGCTCACGAGTCTATGTCCCTCCGGATCCTCCAGGCTACTTTGATGGTTATGTCTGGCCCATGTACTTGAAAAACAGAAAAGCGATGGAAGAAACTGTAAATGACATTGGTACTGTAATATTTTAACACTCAATAAGCACAGTGACTTAAATCACTTATATTGTGGTGAATTGTGTGAGTGAGGTCTTTGCACTTTATACAGTGTTTCTGGATGGCACACAGAAGAGTGAGATGTTGCTCTCAACTGTTCTTGCAGACATTCAGGAAATGCTTATGATTACACAGAGATGAGTTGTCACGTGAGTAGTTCAGCAGTAATATTGCAGCACACTTAAATGATTTTGCCCTTTACACTCATTCATTTCTTTCTCTTTCTCTGAATTTAGTTACCAGATTTTGAGGACCAACATTTCCAGCTGCTTGTTTTCCACAAGTATACTATGAAATGTATAAATCAAGTTCATCATAGTATTCATTAATATCTATTTTATTACTTCCTCGTTAAAGTGCATTTGCCGCAAGCTATGTGACTGTCATACGGCAATCAAACCGTGTGCATTAATACTCAAAATAAGTGAATTAACAGAGCAGAGCAGAGCAGAGCACAATTTCCACCCTAAAATATTTTACATTTTTTCCAATCTGCAATGAACAAATGTCATTTCCACCACATCTCAATATACAGCTGTTATTTAAAAATAGAATAACTTATGCCAATCAAGAATTGTCTAAGATCATTTTTGTAACTAGTTTTACCAGTTTTTCCACAATGTACAATAATTATACATTTGTCAATGAGATAAATGAACTGCCCTAAGGACCAAATGCTGAACTGTACACCTGTCACACTATGAAATGTAATATTGGTTTGGGTAAGAGCTTATTAGAAAATAAATACCTTGAATTTTTATATTAAGTAGAGCATGATCTATAAATTGTGGATACATGTTTAATGTGTGATGAGAACTTTTTTAATATTTTTTAAAAATGTGTGTGGTGATGGAAATGACAGGGTGTTGTGTAAATGACAATGAATGAACGTGAATGTAGAGAAACAGTAGAGATATTTATTAGAAAAATTCTTAAACTCATCACACTCATTAAACTCAATTCACAAAGTCATTAAACATAACCACACCTGTTTTTAGTGAAGTGCTGAGATTGATGTATAAAACTGATTTGTCTCAAAGATTAACGGTTACAGTGCATGCTGTAAATAACTGACACAACTGATGGCAAGGCAAAAATATATGCAATAAATGATGCATCAAAATTTCAACATTGTGAGATAATCATGAGGCTATATAGAGAGAGTTTGATACTGAATGTTCTCATTGGTCTCTTTTTTTAAAATCTCCTCTCGTCTATTTCTTTGATTGATTCTCCATTGTCTCCTTTGTTTGCAGAGGGCAGTGTGGTGGAAATGACATTTCTGTAGTTTTTTTGTAGCTTCACTGATTAGCTTTGAATTAATACTTAGCATTTCATTTAAATTTTCTTCTTGGTCTCTTTTTTTTTTTTTAAATCTCCTCTCGTCTATTTCTTTGATTGATTCTCCATTGTCTCCTTTGTTTGCAGAGGGCAGTGTGGTGGAAATGACATTTCTGTAGTTTTTTTGTAGCTTCACTGATTAGCTTTGAATTAATACTTAGCATTTCATGTATGCAAAATACTCTTATTTAACTTAAAATTTTTAGCTTTTTAAAAACACCCTTGAAGGTACAGCATATTTGGAAATGACGTAGAATAAATATATTAACTGATCAAGCAATATTTACCTTGATTTTTCTTCAATTGTTGTTGATGAAAATTGTAATTCCCTCCATGTCCAACATGTGCTCTGATGTCACTGAACATTTCCATAGAAACCACCTAAACAATCTTTCACACAAACTTTTTAAAGGGACATTACAGTGTTGTGGTGGAAATGACACCAATACTGTGTGACAGCTATATTTTGTATAAAAAGTAATATTGATCGTGGTCTCATTAAATACTATTATGTATTTTAATTATTTTACTAGTGATTAATTCAGTTACATTAATAGTTACCCGATAAGTCATATTTTTAAACTGTATTTTCATTGTTGAAGTTTAAAAGTCTGGGTGTGCGACAAGGAGAAAACAGTGATTTTGACACCTATAAGGAGGTTGAAAAGTATGAAAAAATCATAATAGAAAGGTAGTAAAAATATTTTAAGGTGGTTTTATTGTTAGATTGACTAAAGAGGAATTTGTCCAAAATTATATGTATTTTTATAAATATGACCAAAGTTAAAAGTGCCCATAGTTTAAGAATCACCCATATACATTTTCATAATTTTGGCTCTGTATGCCACCAGAATAGAATTTAAATGAAACAATCAAGATAAAATTGAAGTGCAGACTTTAAGCTTTAATTCAAGGGGTTGAACAAAAATATAACATAAAATGCTTAAGAATTACAATCATTTTATACACAGCCCCTCATTTTCAGAGGCTCAAATGTAATTGGACAAATAAATATAATAATAAAAAAATGATTTTTTTTTGGTATTTTTAATATTTTATTGAGAATACTTTGCAGGCAATGACTGCCTGAAGTCTGGAACTTATGGACATCACCAGAGACTGGGTTTCCTCCTGATGCTTTGCCAGGACTTTTCTGCAGCTAACTTCAGTTGTTGTTTGTTTGTGGGTCTTTCTGCCTTTAGTTTTGTCTTCAGCAAGTGAAATGCATGATGATCAGTCGGGTTGAGATCGGGAGATTGACTTGGCCATTGCAGAATATTCCACTTTTTTACTTTCAAAAACTCCTGGGTTGATTTTGCTGCATGTTTTGGATCTTTGTCCATTTGTACTATGAAACGCCGTCCAATTAGCTCTGCTGCATTTGACTGAATCTAGACAGAGAGTTTATCCCTGTACACTTCAGAATTCATCCGGCTGCTTCTGTCTTCTGTCACGTCATCAATAAACACCAGTAACCCAGTGCCACTGGAAGCCATGCTCAAATGTAATTGGACAAATAAATATAATAATAAAAAAATGATTTTTTTTTGGTATTTTTAATATTTTATTGAGAATACTTTGCAGGCAATGACTGCCTGAAGTCTGGAACTTATGGACATCACCAGAGACTGGGTTTCCTCCTGATGCTTTGCCAGGACTTTTCTGCAGCTAACTTCAGTTGTTGTTTGTTTGTGGGTCTTTCTGCCTTTAGTTTTGTCTTCAGCAAGTGAAATGCATGATGATCAGTCGGGTTGAGATCGGGAGATTGACTTGGCCATTGCAGAATATTCCACTTTTTTACTTTCAAAAACTCCTGGGTTGATTTTGCTGCATGTTTTGGATCTTTGTCCATTTGTACTATGAAACGCCGTCCAATTAGCTCTGCTGCATTTGACTGAATCTAGACAGAGAGTTTATCCCTGTACACTTCAGAATTCATCCGGCTGCTTCTGTCTTCTGTCACGTCATCAATAAACACCAGTAACCCAGTGCCACTGGAAGCCATGCTCATGGCATCACACTGCTCCACACTGGATCATGAGCTGTTCCAAGCCTTCTCCATACTTTTTTCTTCCCATCATTCTGGTACGGGTTGATCTTAATTTCAGCCGTCCAAAGAATGATTTTCCAGAAGTGGTCAGGCTTTTTTAGACGTTTTTTTGGCAAAGTCTAATAAGGCGTTGTTTGCACCTTGTGGTGAACCCTCTGTATTTGCTCTTGTGAAGTCTTCTCTTGATTCTAGACTTTGACAGTGACCCGTCTACCTCCTGGAGAGTGTTCTTCACTTGGCTGGACGTTGTGAAAGGATTTTTCTTTACCATGCAGAGGATTCTCCGATCATCAACCACTGTTGTCCTCTGTGGACGTCCAGGCCTTTTTATGTTGCTGAGCTCACCAGTGCATTCTTTTTTCTCAGAATGTACCAAACTGTTGATTTGGCCTCTCCTAATGTTCCTGCTAGCTCTCTAATAGATTTGTTTTGTTTCTGAAGCCTAACAATTGTCTGTTTCACTTGTAAGGAGAGATCCTTTGACTGCATGATGTGGGTTCACAGCAACAGCTTCCAAATGCAAATGGCACACTCAGAATCAACTCCAGAACGTTTACCTGCTTAATTGATGTAGAAGTAATGAAGGAATAGCCCACGTCTGTCCATGAAACAGCTTTTGAGTCAATTGTCCAATTACTTATTGTCCCTTGCACTTTAAGCCCATATTCATTGTATAACTGTAACTTGAATATGTTTTTGTCAACAGCTAAAATAATAAAAATGTTGCCTGTGTCCAAATATATATGGACCTAACTGTATATATAGATCTTATCAAATATGGTAAACGGAAGGTCAGCAGTGCTTGTTTGTTGCGTGAGACCCAATGAGGATGAGTAATTGGTGACAGAATTTTCATTTTTTGGGGGGAACTATTGCTTTAAGACATATTCCTAAATGAACTGCAATGGAGCTGTCAAGATTTATGGGCCAGTTGTCTGTAGGGTCTATGGCCTTCTTGTCCAGGTGAAGATTACTTGGGGAAAAAAATATTGTACAGGTCTGATGACAGGTGTTTGACAAGGTTATGATGTTTAATTGACCCTGTCTTGAATTTGTGGTGGTCCTATATGCACCTAAGTCTATTTGATGATGCATTCTTTACATCCTGTCTTGCCACTTAATATTCATAGTGAGTCCATAACTGTCAGCCGAAGTCAGATTGATCCTGGGGACTGTTTGTAACTCTGGTGCCTTCACTTCAAATGATAAATTAAATGAATGGAACAATTTTCGATTTGCACAGTTAAAAAGAGCAACTCTTGGAAATGTTTTTTTTGAAAGTGTTGGTGTGACATCACTCATTTGAGGTTTGCTGACAAAGAGCTCAGTGATATCAGAAGTTGTGGGCTGGATCTCATATATATATATACACTTGTGCAGTGCAGAAAGAAGTTGTTTTATTTCCTGTGTTAGACAGAGAACACTGACTAAGGTACACTGAAGGCAATAACAATGAGGTCTCTGCAAATCATCTTCTTGTTGTTGGTTGTTCTTTGTCTCAGCAACTTTGTTGCAAGTGCAGGTTAGTGCTTTGTGTTTTTACTGTTCTACATTTTGGTAATTTGTTTGTTACAAAGCATTGCAGCAGTGTTTACGTTAGTTTAGATTTGACCTACTTTCAGTCGCTTCACAGCTAGGGTTATATATGTGAAGTGTCTTCAGACAGTGATACATTCCTTTTTGTTTTTTATATTTGTATTTGTGAGTGCATTCAAAATGCCTCATGATGGTTAAAAAACTTTACTCACCCTCATGTCATTCCAAACCTCTTTCTGTGAAACATAAAAGAAGATATTATGAGAAATGTCAGTGCCCACCACCCACCCCCCATTTTGGATATCAGAAGTGAATAATCACCAAAACTGTTTGCTCACCAACATTCTTCAAAATATAATATTTTATGTTGCACAGAAGAAAGTCAGATTTGAAACGATGTGAGGGTACGATGGCAGAATTTTCATTTTTGGGTGAACTATGTCTTTAAGGCATAAAAACATGTAAACTATCAATGTCAGATGTAGTGACAATGTAGCACTTACCTGATATGTAAAAATAAGCAAAATTACTCGAAATGCTAAGAAATTACTTGAGTTAATTCATCATCTACACTGTCCAGGTGTTGGTTTTGATGTCTGAACTAGGAACATCTGCTTCTTCGATGTTTTCTCTCTAAACCCTTTATATCAAACTTAACATCTTAGCTTCTGCTTGTTTGGATGCTGTGATCTGATCCAGGCTGTTTCTTCAATCATTTTTAGATGAGATCAAATATAAAGGTGACAATTTCACCATTACGTTTCCTGCACCTCAGAAAGAAGCGCTGGGTGTATATCTGCACAGCAGACATGAGATCAGCCGAGATGTCTTCTACTACTATTTTGGAACCAAGAAATTATCTGTCCATAACGACTTTGAAGGACGTGTTAAAGTCAAATATGACAACAAGACCCTGACAATAGACATCATTAACCTACAAATGACAGACACTGGGGCTTACTGGTGCACCTGCAATCTTATGTTTGATAAATGTACAATGGACGAGTCAGGTGTTTTTCTTTTGGTGCACGGTGAGTGTACATTTCTGTTTCGTTTATTGACATGTAATTTTCAGTATTTAATTACAGACCATTTAGAATTTACCATATACCTGTATCGATAAGTATGATTTAAGACATTCGTTACCATTCAAAAGTGTTGGGTTATTTTTGTATGTATGCATGTATCTATGTTTGTATGTGTTCGTTTGTTTGAAAGAAATTAATGCTTTTATTCAGCAAGGATTCATTAAGTTAGTCAAAAGTATCAATAAAGATGTTAAAATAGTTACAAAAAATATATTTCAAATAAATGCTGTTCTTTTGAACTTTTAATAATTATCATGGTTTTCACTAAAATATGAAGCAGCACAACCTTTTTCAAGATTGATAATGATAAGAAATGTTTTGTGAGCAGCAAATTAGCATGTGAGAATGATTTCTGAAAGATCATGTAACTGAAGACTGGAGTAATGATGCTGAAAATTCAGCTTTGCATCACAGGAATAAATTACATTTGAAAATTTATTCAAACATAAAATGGTCTTGATAGAAAAACAATATTATTTCAAATTATTTTTTTTATTCAGTTGTAATAATATACCAGATTTTACATTTTTTTACTGTATTTTTGATCAAATAAAATTATCCTTGGTGAGCATTAGAGACTAATTTCAAACCATTAAATAAAAAAACTTTATTTTTTTCTTTCTCGTCCTAAAGGTTCAGTTAGTGAGACTCTACAAAAATAATAAACAATGCATATTTTTATTGCTGTAGTTTTGAAGCTGGTGATGCTGCTTTGGCTGTACTGAAGTTTGACTTGATTTGAACTTCTCTTTACAGAGCCACTGATCAGTCTGGCCCCTACCAGAAGTAATAATCCAAAGTCGGGTGGCATGAAGGACTTACTGATCCCAGTGACGGCTCTCACAGCTGGCAGTGTGCTCTTACTGTTACTCCTTGTGTTTGGAGTGTGGCTGGTGCCCAAGGTGAATGTCATACACCTAAAACTTGTTGCATGCCTGTACATCCGAAGATAATCAGAAACTTTGTAAATGCATTACACACTGTAAAACCTGATAAATTAAGAATACTCAAAACATTTGTGGAAACTTATTGCCTCAAAATATTTGAGTAAACAAACTAAATTTCTTTAAGTTAGTAGAGCTTAACATTTTTATGACAAGTGGGGCGGGGCTGAGAGCCATGGTAGCCAAGCCAAGCCTCCCTTCCATGATCCCACCCAACTCTTCACAATGATAATTATACACAACTTGCTTCCGTTAACATCACATTCATTCAGATCTTTATAGTTAAGTGCTAGACAGCAACGGCACACTGGCACGCACTAATATATTTGTCTTATAGACTCACAATATTTACATGTAAATAGTCAAACAACATGCAGTATAAAGAGACTTTCAATTTTGATGTCCATCCTCAACCTAACCACAGGCTCTACTCTTCACCACAACGGTAACACTACAAAACCAACATAACAGAAACCTACATAAATCCTAACATTACACAACATTTAAGTACTAACTTATGTCTCTCTATGTTAATCTTGTGTAAAAACACACAAAATAACACTTAATTTCTACATTTATTTTCCTTGTTGTCTGATGCAAAGCATGCTGGCAACTAGAAAACGCAATAATTTTAGGTTCACCTTACTACAACATTTTAAATTTAAACTTATTTCAATTAAGTCCAATTAACTTTCATTATTATTTGAGTGAAGTTAACTCATTTCATTTAATTAATTTCACTGTTCGGTTTTACAGTGCACATATGCAACCTGGAAAGTGCAGATTTCAAATTTGTCCAGCCACATGATTACACATTTAGTGTCTATGACCAATACTTTTGTATTATATATATCAAAGAGGCATTTTCCAGCAAATGATTTTGGAGGTTAATAATCAAGCTGAATTGTTCCTCTCTTTTGTCCCAGATGAAGAAACTGACCAGAAGCGAAGAGAAAGTAGAAGAGGAGAAAAGGTGTAACAATGGAGTGTACGAGGTCATGACTGTTCACCGAAAGACAGAGTGTATATGAGACATTCCCTAGTACTAGTAAAATCCCTAGTACTCGAATATATATATATATGTATGTAAACCACGTAAGTTGGTATTATATATATATATATATATATATATATATATATATATATATATATATATATGTATGTAAACCACGTAAGTTGGTATTATATATATATATATATATATATATATATATATATATATATATATATCATACCAACTTGTGTGTGTGTGTGTGTGTGTGTATGTGTGTGTGTGTGTGTATAAACAAAATATGTTTTTCGTACTGTTTTGCATGTTGCTGTGACTCAATCAGTCCTACGCACCTACTTTAGTTCAGTCTGATTGAGGTTGGTTTTCTGACCTATTTCTGTTAAAATATGGCAACAGAAGATTCAGAGAAATGCTCTTAATCTCTGTTAATCTCTTCTAAATGACTATTGGTTTAAATTGAATTTTCAGTCCTCTTCTATTTTCTGTAAATATTTCTTCTGAGTTATTTTGTGTATATATTTCAGATTGTTCAAATCCTTTAGCATTAATGAGTGATTCAGTTTTGGCTGCAAATACTATGCTTTGATTATCTTTTATTTTTAGCTGTGTTGTCTATGCATTTGTGTATTCAATTTTTAGTGAATTAATTTGTGTATGTTCTACATATTGTGTAATATAATCCACTATGGATGTTGCCCTTAAACAGCTGGTGTAATTTTTTTGATAACTTCATTGTATAGCTTCAGTAATACACATTTATGTGTTGCTTTACAAGAATAATGGCAAATGTATGACAGACAACAGAAAAACAGGATTTGAAAATGTCACCTTAGTTTCAGGCTGTGCTTTTATTTGCCTTGGCTCCTTAGTCTATATTGGGGGCTTGCATAATCTGCTTCTCTGAGACGAAGCTGCAGACTTCCTCCTGTGGTGGAGCACATTCGTGTCAAGACCCCTGTAGAGGAAATCTGCCCCTTCTTCAGAGAATGTCACCTCTATTCTCACTTTAGTCCACCAACATGTGCACTTTTTTCAGAGGGCTTTATTCAGATATGAGTGGCGTTTGAAACCTCAAAGTGATAAACACTGCATTTGGGGAAAAACTGCTGTGATACTTTAACCAGAAACAAGCGGATGTGTGAGAAAATGTGTGGGTTTTAAAAATGTTTGTCAGATCAATTGCACAGTCAGTCCTGTCTACATTTGGTGTATTACGTTGTACCTGGGAAATGTCATGCAGTTGTCATCATTTCAAAAAGTATTTTCTGGAAAATAAAAAAAATCAAATATTTGCTGTAATGTTTACTTGCAGTGACTGGAAACATGTAACCAGTGAAAGGTTTTGTTTTTAACAGCATAGGAAATAAGTTTCGGTGTGATGTGACCTTTTGCAGTTTTTTTCAGTTGTTTAAAAAAAACATTAACCAAAATCTCAAACCATAATGACATTTCACACAAATTCCAAAACATTTTTCAAAACCTTAAACACAAATTTACAGCAGGCGCTCTTTTTAAGCCCTATAAAAACCCACAGTGGCATCACAACTTGACTGGTTCTCACCAGGCGAACACTCGTGAGAATAACAGGCTATGGGAAGTTTCTCAATGTTCCTCGCCTCATGGGTTGTTACCAGTGTTGGGGAAAGTTACTTTTAAAAGTAATGCAT
>NW_015505481.1:374194-375408 GCF_001515645.1 Sinocyclocheilus grahami | reverse complement strand
GTAACTCGCGTTACTTGTAATGCGTTACCCCCAACACTGATTGTTACTCAGTACGATTGATTGAAAACTCTAATAAAGTCCTTCAAACAAAAAATATCAAAGTTTTAAAAATGTATTCAATTTATAAATATTTGCTGGCCTGGAACTATTTTGATATTTGTATATTAGATTTTTGCTGTTTCATAAATTGTTTATTGGTTTCATAATGTTGCTTTTACTAGTTTTTTTAACTGTATAAAAATTATGTGAAAAAAACAAATGTGGATCTTAAACTCCTAATGTAAAATATAAAATTTAATTTTACAGTCTTACTAATTTCGCCAAAAATGACAATTCATGTCCATGTTAGGCTATTTGTATACTAGGCTACTATTCCAGTTCGAGCGTCAAACCTTCAGGTGTGTAGTCTTGCCTCTATCCATAAGGCGGAGTTATCCACAGGTGTGGGTCTCTGTGTGTGGACAGGTAAAGCTGAAGGTGTGTGGGAGTTTAGTTCTAACCGATTTAGTTGGTTTAGCAAAAGGACGACTTAAATACATACATTTTGATCGTGGTGCATGTGCTTTGCGGAGAGCCGGAGAGAAATTCTACGCAGCGATCGATCATATTTCAGATGTTGCAATCTCAGATACGGACCTAATAGACTAAAGTCAAAATTCTCCGGATAAAAAGGACCACATGAACATGAAGAAAACATATTCCGGTGAGTAGCCTACAGGACCACCGAAAATTTCATGTCATCAACTGACGTGAAATTTGCTCTTATAAAATAGCAGTAAGCTTTGGATCTTATCATTATGCAAAAGTGAACGCAAACTTGAAAAGTTATTTTGCGCTGTGATATCCTCTTTTCATATTTTAAACAGTCAGTTTACACATACAATATATAAGCAAATTATTAGGGGGGAAATTATAATCAATCAAATAAAGGCCTAGTAATACGTAGGCCTAATTAACCGACTGATAACGACCTCCCAAAATGTCAAATAACTAAAATGAGAATCTGCTATATTTGGCTTGTGTGCTCTGCATTTTCCATCAGGGTGAGTCATAGCCTTACTGACTTCTTTTTGTAGATAAATATGTCCAATACTTTCTGACAAACCTTTAGGGTCTTGCACAATTATTTAACCGATGGATTGTTTTCTTAAGAATTTTCTTTTTTGGTCATATGTACATCTATAATAAGGTTAGGCTATGTTTATCAACAGGAA
>NW_015505481.1:367011-373030 GCF_001515645.1 Sinocyclocheilus grahami | reverse complement strand
ATATGTACATCTATAATAAGGTTAGGCTATGTTTATCAACAGGAAACGTCCAAACTGACTGCAATGGCGCGCAAGCATCATGCTGTTGTTATGGTTACTTCCTCTGGGAAACGGTGTTCCTTAGCATCTTTTTTGTCTATTTTGGTAATTTAAAATATGCACACTGACTAAACTTGTAGGCTACCCTAATGTAATAATTTACAGAAACGTTTGACACCCCACCCCTCCCCAATTGAAAAAAAAGCAAGCATAAGACCCCCATCTTGGAGGGTTGACTGACACCACCAAATCCACCATATTTTTCACCTTTTTAAATGTATTTATATATTAGCATTGTAATAATTATACATTTTTTTTGTAATAATTACTTTTCCTGAACTTGAATACAACTAATCAGAATGAGAGTGATGTTTAGTATTTTACTTTTGGGAAGTCACTTTTGGTGAGACCCTAGAAGAAAAAAGACCCTGAAGAAAACGTTTGCGGTGATCGCAGCAACTCATTTGTGCATCCATTTTCACTGGACATCCTAGACTTTTAGACATCATGTAGTATAGAGAACATTCATTTCTTGTCCCCAGACTATTTCCCCTTCGTTGTGCAACATTTGACAGCACTTGACTTGACACTGAAATTGACAGATGGTTTGGTCTTTTCCTGCCTCCTCCAAGTCTCCCTGCTTTTGTCTTCATCACTCAAGACTGTTAGTTTAGTGATTACCGAATGCGGACACAGGAATGTCATGGATTGATAATGGGCACTTTGCCTCACAGGGTGTGCACGGCTAAGAATCAGGCGAGGAGTTAAAGATTATCTACCGGCACTATCACGTCTTGCAAAGCTATGCATTTCTGCTAGCGTCACCACATAGAACTGCAAAAATAATGACTGCATTCAAACAAACTTCCCAAACATTCCCCTGTCTGTCATTGGTCAGTCTAGCATATAGCCCCGCCCCAAACTCACACCATTGGTTGAGTGGGTGTTACTATGCCAGGCTAATCGGAATGTTTCGATAGCGCCACAGATTTGGAGTGTTTACATTTTTCAGGGGAATCAACCTACATTTTTTTTACTTGTACAGTAGTTGTTGGTTGGATAAACATTCAGATAAACTGACACGTTTAAGCTTTAAAGATCAGATTAAATTTAACTGAAGACACTAAGACTCTCTCTTTACTCTGTGCTAAGCCGCAAAGTTTTCTGTTCTTTCTTGATGTGTCAGTTTTGATTAGAGTTCTATAGAGGACACAAAAGGCATGATTTTCTTCTTTCTTTTTAATCTTTAATCTTTCTTTTTCTTCTTCCATATTATTTATGGTTGTCAAACAATGTGTAATGTTTGAAACATGTAATCACAATAATAGTCATTTAAAAATTAATCTCATATTTTCCTTCACATAGAATAAAACATTATTCAGACAGTTAGCATTAGACAGTACATTAGAATCTTAGTATGTAAAAAAAATTATTTATTTATGTTTTATACCTGTATCTATGAGTAATGCAACCTTTTTAAAGTATATTAGTTAAGCTTAATTTCTGCCTTCTCAGTGTAAATGAAATCAATGTAGTAGCACAGTTATAACTAGCAGTAATAAAATGTGTGATTAGAGTTCTATAGAGGACACAAAAGGCATGATTTTCTTCTTTCTTTTTAATCTTTAATCTTTCTTTTTCTTCTTCCATATTATTTATGGTTGTCAAACAATGTGTAATGTTTGAAACATGTAATCACAATAATAGTCATTTAAAAATTAATCTCATATTTTCCTTCACATAGAATAAAACATTATTCAGACAGTTAGCATTAGACAGTACATTAGAATCTTAGTATGTAAAAAAAATTATTTATTTATGTTTTATACCTGTATCTATGAGTAATGCAACCTTTTTAAAGTATATTAGTTAAGCTTAATTTCTGCCTTCTCAGTGTAAATGAAATCAATGTAGTAGCACAGTTATAACTAGCAGTAATAAAATGTGTTATATATATATATATATTTAACAATAATCCAATTAAAATAATCTGAATTTACTTGCTGATGAAGAAAATTGGAAACTGGCAGTAATTATATTACAAAATGACAGTTATTGTGAGAACATGAATAAGTAAAGACAGTTGTTGTAAAATAATAAACAAAAGTGGTGGGCCACAGTGCATGGGATGCAACCTACGTTTGAGAGTATGTATTTAGCAATGCTGGCCTGTTCAGTCTTGTCCCAATGTGCAGAGACCCCTCATATTTACACAGAAAACAATTTAAATGATCTCAACCTTTCTTATCTCTGCAGGGAGTCAATAAAACAGAGGACATTTTCAGGCAGTTCATAACACATAAATCCATTTTGTCAGCTTGTCAGTCACAGTCATGTATGAACTCACCCCGAAGGCAGTTTTTAATTGAATATATACAGTGTTACATGATATACACTGTGTAGCTGGTACATTATTTCTGTCACTCAGCCTTTTACCGTCATTAAATGTGCAGAGACCCCTCATATTTACACAGAAAACAATTTAAATGATCTCAACCTTTCTTATCTCTGTAGGGAGTCAATAAAACAGAGGACATTTTCAGGCATTTCATAACACATAAATCCATTTTGTCAGCTTGTCAGTCACAGTCATGTATGAACTCACCCCGAAGGCAGTTTTTAATTGAATATATACAGTGTTACATGATATACACTGTGTAGCTGGTACATTATTTCTGTCACTCAGCCTTTTACCGTCATTGTGAGAATATTTCCTGTAACTTAGCCTGTGGCATGTTGCATGTCAACACCATTATGGTTTTATCTTTAGACTTGCTGAATTGGGTTTCACAGGGCTTGACAGAAAAAAAGTTGTAATGTTATTTTGGTTCATGGATGTAAGAAAACAACAAATTACTAACTAAATCAGCATACAGCCTGAAAGGAGATGAAATACTGGAAAAGGTTAGGTGGTCTATGTGGTAATGTAAGAAAACAACAAATTACTAACTAAATCAGCATACAGCCTGAGTTTCTAATGCAAAATTAGCTCAAAGAGGAGATGAAATACTGGAAAAGGTTAGGTGGTCTATGTGGTGAACCAAAGCACTGAATGTTGCTCTGGGCTTGATTTATTTAGTCTGAACTGGCAATGTTGTGCTGGAAACAGTAGGAGGGCACTGTTCCTCTTAATCGTTCATCTGTTCCTCTCAGCCTAATTTTATCTGTTAAATTTGCATTACCATCTCTATGTTTGCGTGACTGATTTTGTTAAATTGGTGATGCATGCCACTAACAAGTGTCTGGCTGCATTAGATGTTAGTCTTTAACAGACATGCCTGTTGATGTTTTATTGGTGCCAAAACATTCAACCACATAACATGTCTTGTATTCCTCTGTAGGAAGAGTGAACTGACTCAGCGTTTCAGGAAAGAGTATCTGCCAGGGATTTGCCAGAAATGATGAATCAACCTGCACATCTGAATGGAAACAAATTAGTGCTTTGTCACCTGTGAATCACAATAATTGTTATGCTTGTAGGGACTAGCGCAGAGCTGGTTCATTGTTTCCTATGTTAGCGGCACACAGGAAATTCACACGTTTAAAGCCTTTGTTTTTTTCAACTTCTTGGTATCAGCAAAATCTCTGACCTGTAAGAACGTGCATTCACACTGACACAGATAGCGGTATATCTCAGTGATAAATTCAGACGAAAACAACAGACAGTTGCGTCAAACCACTTTAGTTGTGAAAACTATTATTAACAAATAATGTTTTTTTTTCTTAATTTAAATGATTCTTGTATGTATTAAACTGTTCTGTGAACTAAGGGTTTAGTGAACGTGTGTTGAGGTTTATGATGATGGTGTCTGGTTTGAGGGGAAATGTAGATGTTTTCTATCTCTTGCTTGAAGAAGAATTGAACACATCTGAACATTTTTATTTGCTTCCTAACCCTAATGTTTAGAGAGTCGGGCTTGTAACCCAAAGGTTGCGGGTTCGAGTCGCAGGAATTGTCGGTGGGGTGGAGTGAATATCCAGCGCTCTCTTCCTCCCTCAATACCACAACTGAGGTGAGACCCTTGAGCAAGTCACCAAACCCCCAACTGCTCCCCGGGCGCCGCAGCATTGGCTGCCCACTGCTCCGGGTGTGTGTTCACTACTGTGTGTGTGCACTTGGATGGGTTAAATGCAGAGCACAAATTCTGAGTATGGATCACCATACTTGGCCACACGTCACTTCCCTTTCACTTCAATTTTTATGTCTGTTTTAAGAATAATGTTTCATCGCAGTACCATGTTTTGTTCTTAGTTCAGTATCAGAACGAGTAGGCTTGAGATCCCATTTCATCTCTAAAATTAAAAAACAAAGGATTAACATTTTTATACATTGTGATATTATTTTCATGGGAATTAATCCAAGACCATAATGCATCTGGTGTCAGGATTCTGGACTGTTCTGTGTCGTGTTTTGCCCCTGTTTCTGTTCCTGTTTTTCCTTATTTGGTCATGTTCCTGTCCTCGTTTAGTTTGATTATGATTCCTGACACCTGTGTTTAGTAATTATCCCTTGTATTTAAGTTCCTGTTTGTTCAGTGTTCCTTTGTCGGTTCTACTTGTTGGATGTTGTGTAATTCCCCTGTGTTTCCAAGGATTAAAGACTGTTTATGTACTCCACATCTCCTTGTTCCGTGCTCCTCCCAGCACAGATCATGACATCTGGACCTTTCACTTTGGATTTTTTTTCACCCAGGATAAACTAATTCAGGATAGATTAAAGGCATTGGTTTCTGTTCCTGTTTTTCCTTATTTGGTCATGTTCCTGTCCTCGTTTAGTTTGATTATGATTCCTGACACCTGTGTTTAGTAATTATCCCTTGTATTTAAGTTCCTGTTTGTTCAGTGTTCCTTTGTCGGTTCTACTTGTTGGATGTTGTGTAATTCCCCTGTGTTTCCAAGGATTAAAGACTGTTTATGTACTCCACGTCTCCTTGTTCCGTGCTCCTCCCAGCACAGATCATGACATCTGGACCTTTCACTTTGGATTTTTTTTCACCCAGGATAAATTAATTCAGGATAGATTAAAGGCATTACAACATGTGGTATTATAATTACAATTGATGATTACAGTTTTTGAGAATTAGGAGCTAAAATTTACTTAATTATCATTAAAACAGAACAAAAAATCTTACATTTTAATTTGGAATTTTTATAATTTTATGAAAAATCATCTAAACATACTCTTTTGTGAGTTGAGCCCATCTATGGAAAGGCATGCAGCTTGTTTGATCTTTGTTCTTTATGTGATCACATTTACCTGTAGCATCTACCAAGACATTCAGCATGACCTATATCGCAGTCCAAACCTGTGCAAACAGGGGACTTCAGTTTGGTCTTTATAGTTTGAGCTTTAAAGTCATCCCTGTATCTCACTGTCGTGAGATTTAAACACTGTCACTTTGCAAAACTCCAAACTGAATCACTTTTCTTGTACGTTGTCTGTACTTAAACACCCTCCTGGTGATCTTAAAGGGTTAGTTCACCCAAAAATGAAAATTAGCCCATAAATTACTTACCCTCAAATCATCCTAGGTGTATATGACTTTCTTCTTTCAGACGAATCCAGTCGGAGTTATATAAAAAATTGTCTTTGATCTTTCAAGCTGTTTCATGGCACTCAGCTGGTGTTGCATGCTTCAGTCCAAAATAAGTTAAATAAAATGCGCCCATCCATAAAAAAAAAGTGTCTCACACGGCTCCGGGGGGTGAACAAAGTCCTTCTGTAGCGAGTTGATGCATTTTTGTAAGAAAAATATCCATATTCAAAACGTAATAATCCCTTTAATCTAGCTTGCACTCATTGTTGTAAAGGGAAGCAGCTCCGGGTTGATGACGTATGAGGTCAGCACTGCGCATGCGCCGGTGAGTCTCGTGAAAACCAACGTTTGTTAACAGGAGCAAAGGAAGCAAAGTTTCCTTACTTTAGCAAAGGAAAACCAGTCTCCTCTTGGCTTATATCGAAATCCTCCGACATTCTTCT
>NW_015505481.1:353443-366996 GCF_001515645.1 Sinocyclocheilus grahami | reverse complement strand
TGCTTTCTGGCAATGTGCCGCTTCAGATTCCAATATGAATCTTTACTAACTCTCCCTCTCAGTTTCTTCTCCCTGCTCATTCTTAACTTAGATTTTTTACTTTACATTTATGTATAAGGCTTGCAACTTCGTTGAAACAATATCTGAACTCCATAACTGCTCTACTATTCTCGATCTCTACAGATTCTCGATCTCGAACAAACAAATCACCAAACGGCATTCTGGGTTGAGCGAGCGGCGCTGAGCGTTTTGAGCGAGCGGAGCGGAATCTTCAGAAAGGCGCTCTGCGCTCTTAAAGAAATATTACCACTCCGCTCCCCGCTCCGCTCTCACTCCGCTCCGCTCACATGCTCTGGTACAACAGTGAGCGCAAGCTACATTAAAGGGATTATTACGTTTTGAATATGGATATTTTTCTTTAAAAAACGCATGTTTTGGACTGAAGCATGCAACACCCGCTGACTGCCATTAAACAGCTTGAAAGATCAAAGACCATTTTTAATATAACTCCGACTGGATTCGTCTGAAAGAAGAAAGTCATATACACCTAGGATGACTTGAGGGTAAGTAATTTATGGGCCAATTTTCATTTTTGGGTGAACTAACCCTTTAAGGGTTTTAGTGGCAGCACAGATTTCAAAAGAAGCAGCGTTTGATCTGTCTCTGTGTTTGTGACCCATCTGACTTGATTTTACAAACACATGCGGCACATAATTGCGTGGGCTGAGCTTCATTGCTCTGATGTCTGTTCCCAACACATCTGCTTTCCTCTGCTCCATTTCTTCTGGACACTGTGTCCTATACATCTTGCTCTATATCCTTCATCCTATAATCAGATCATTCTGAAAAGTGTTTCTGTTATGTCTTCTGTGTTGACAGGCATTGCGAGGTCCACCAGCGGCAGGCTGAGGAGGCCAGAGAGAGGAGAGGCAACAAGTCCTACTGGTACTGGTTCTGGTAAGTGTTCACATTCACACGCAGGTTTGCTATTGTTCATTATTGTGATACACAGATCGGTGGTTGTCCAAAAAGCTGTGCATCCAATCAAATGGTACAGTGTTTCGGTAGAAGCAGCCAAAAATTGAGGTAGATGCCATCCTGGACAAGTTATGTGACAAAAAACCATGGACAATCCTATCCAAAAAAGAAAAAAGAAAAGAAAAGAAAAGACACATACAAAAAACTATGTTAGATTCAGCAAGGATTAACATGGTTTATGCTGTACACAGTATATTTTGTGTGGTGAATTATTGGAAGATGAAAATTTATTTAATGTAAATATAATGTAAAAGACATTTGAAAACCATGTTGTTCATTTCATAAGTTAGTCATTTATAATAGTAAATGTTTAAAATATTATTAACATTAATACTACTACTACTACAACTATTATTATTATTATTATTATTATTAATACCAAAAACACCAATAATAATAATTTGTATTTAGTTTTATTTCTATTAGGGCACATTAGAACTTAAGTATGCATTGCTAAAAGCATTCGCTGCACCAGACATTAGGCTCTGAATTATGATTGACATTGCTTGTAAACAATGTCAGTGCTGTTTATGGAATGCTTGCAGATACACATACAGTTAATGGAAAAAAAGGCATTTAGATTCACATTCATAATCGTGTTTCTTGCTAAAAATATAAAATATACATGAAATGAAATCAATCAATCAATAAATACATACTTTCAATTTTAGTTTAGTGGTAGCTGGAGAAGCCTTGAGTAGCAACTCTGCAGACACACATAAACACAAAGACAAAACAGATCTATAGATCTTAATTCATCTTTGTACATATTTTATCTTAAAAAGTGATTCCTGAACAGTTCTTGCATCATTGTGTATGACTGTTGAATGTTAAATCAACAAAAAATCATATTAACATTTAAGTTGTTTTCAAACAACTGTACGATAAACAATTTTGATGTCCAGTGAAATACAATATTTTATCTTAAAAAGTGATTCCTGAACAGTTCTTGCATCATTGTGTATGACTGTTGAATGTTAAATCAACAAAAAAATCATATTAACATTTAAGTTGTTTTCAAACAACTGTACGATAAACAATTTTGATGTCCAGTGAAATACGGTCATATGGAACCAGTAGAGAACATGTCATACTGGTTAATGATAAATAGACCCAAATGTGTGTTTTTGTAAAGAGTAATTGAGTTTTTAAATGTGTGTGCATGTGTCTTGGGAGACAATGGTTACAGCAGCTGTCTATTCGGGTTGTTTTCTGTTTAAGAAGGTTAAATATATCTAGAGAGAGAGAAAAACCACAAAGAGCATGCAGCACAGTTATTGTGCATCTGTTGGTGCATTTTGGAAGCGTTCACTCTCACAGTGGACAAAGCAAATGACTTCTGATGTTTACATTTATGGAAGTGTGACTTTGCACATATGTGGTTGGGTGAGCATTCACACCTTGCGCGCTCGCTCGCGCGCGCGTGTGTCTGTGTGTGTGTGTGTGTGTGTGGTGATATCTCACCACTAAAGCATCCTCTCTCAGTGGGAAGCGCAGTCTGCTTTTGCACTGTCAGCACGTCTACATATGAGGGCTGGTTGAAGATCCAGAGATCTGCTTGTCAAACTTCACAAACAAAGCATACACATAAACATATGTTCACAAATGACGCACACAGGAGAAAGAATGCTAATTAAAGCAAATGTTTGTTTGTGTGCTGTCCAGGCGGTCTCACATTTAAAACCCCAGTTTTACTCTTACATAAAACAGAAAACTGATTTCCTCACACTGTGTGTGTGTGTGTGTGTGTGTGTGTGTGTGTGTTTGTGTGGTTACAAGTATGTGCATGTGCATGTATATTTTGGTGTGTTCATGTGTCAGCCATCAGACAACATAAAAAATAACCTTTTAGAGAAGAGGCATAAACTTAACTGTAAAAAATATATTTATTTTAAAAAATATTTAATAACATTTTTTTTGTCTTGCATGTTAAACTTACGAAGGTGATATAGTAAGTTTTTTTTCTTCAATATATGTTCTATTGCATAAAATATTGAAATTCACAGTATGTACTGCATAGATATAAACGAGTTATATTTATTACTATATGTGACCCTGGACCACAAAACCAGTCATAAGTCTCACAGGTATATATGTAGCAATAGCCCAAAATACATTGTATGGGTCAAAATTATCAATTTTTCTTTTATACCAAAAATCATTAGGATGTAAAGATATTTTGTAAATTTCCTACCGTAAATATATAAAAACTTCCTTTTTGATTTGATTTGATTGATTTTTAATATGCATTGCTAAGAACTTCATTTGGACAACTTTAAAGACAATTTTCTCAATATTTTGATATTTTATTTTCATCCTAAGATTCCAGATTTTCAAATAGTTGTATCTCGGCCAAATATTGTCCTATCCTAACAAACCATACATAAATGGAAAGCTTATTTAAAAAAATTACCCTTATAACTGGTTTTGTGGTCCAGTGTCACATATAATATTTATTATATATTATATGAATATTGTATATAAAATATATTATATGTTTATTAGAACTTAAAACACATATTCTGCATGACCATATTCTACATCGCTAATCCTACCTGAAACCTAAACTTAACAACTACCTAAATAACTATGAATAAGCAGCAAATTAGGAATTTATTGAGGCAAAAGTCATAGTTCATGGTTTGTTATTAATGAGAATTGGACCTTAAAGTGTAACCATGTTAATATATATACAGTCCATTAGAATATGTATTTTTGCATAGCAAATTTGGCCTTGGAAGAAATTTGTGATGGTGAGATTATAAGTCTCTCTGACAAACTGTTAACTCTTAAATGGCCTCAGGCATGTGGCTACATTTACGGTTTTAAGAATATGTATCGTTTGTATTGACATTTGGTCACTGACTTGCTGTAGAAAATGTCAGCATGTTCTGTCTTTATGTTATGCACTCAACAAATATGACATGTTGTTGGTTAGAAAGTACATCCTGGCGTCTGTTAGTCAAAACAAAGTCCAAATGACTGCTTAAAACAAGAGATATTCAGCTAATGTGTGTGTAAGATGCCAGAAGTCCTTGAAGCTGTATTTAAAGCACACTGTGCTAAATTTCTTTGACTGCTCCAGTGTTATGCTAAGAGCGACACTCTGTGACCATCTGTCTGTCTGTCTGTCTGTCTGTCTGTCTTTCTGTCTGTCTGTCTATCTATCTATCTATCTGATGTCTCTATCTATCTATCTATCTATCTATCTATCTATCTATCTAAGTGTCCATTTTGGAATTGTTCAAGGCCATTTCACAATTCATGAGGGTCACACTTCTCAGGATGAAAAATACAGAAATCTTTATGAATACAGAAAACTCCATAAAAATATGGCCAGCAAATGTACTGTGTTACATGGTGCTTTACCCATATTTAAAATTCTGCATTTGACTTCCATTGAGTTGTAGTGTTTTAGGATTGAAGGAAATGTCCTTAAATTTAACGGAAAATGTACTGATAATTTTCTGCCAGGAGATTATCCTTTTTTTCCCTATGAATTCTTCCCATCCCTGATTATTTTTTAAACTATTACTTTCAATTATTTACTGATCAAGCCTAGTGATCACTTAAGACCACATTTCTGAGGATTTTAAACAGCATTGTTGATCTGTAAACTCTTCTGAATGAATATGCTGCTAGCAAAGCCTGTAGCTACAGTAAGACTGTGACTCAACCTCCCTTTGAGGTCTATGAAATGTCATGTGTTTGGGAATTTAAGGCTGTGAGTCTGGCAGTGAGTGTAGATCTATGAACTCTCTCATAGAGGCAGTATTGTTCCCGTGTTAAGAGGCCTGAGGAGAGAATGCTTTACAAATCACTACTAGCACAAGATATCTGTATATTGACATTTATCGATCAATTTGATTGAATTTGCTTTATTTTCTGTATTATATACATCGATATGGATATTATTGATAAATATCTCATTTAACTCGAGCTCAATATATATAATTTTTTGCTATACATTTCTGAGTCTGGAGTGCCTGATCTGGGCAGACGTACTTCACACATATTTAGGCTCGTCTCCCAGCTGTCTGCTTGCCAGACGACCCTGCAACCCCCCAGAAGAAAAAGCCAAAGGTCAGTCCCACTTCCTGAACAAAGATCATCCTGAATCCAAGTGCTTTCAGACAGGGGTCTGCATTTGCTCTCTTTGAGTAACACAAAGTAAAACTCAGCAATCTGTGTTGTGTGTCTTGGCCATACTTGAAATTAGGAGCGGCAAGCGGCGTATGAAAATGTTTGTCTACGGTCTGAGTCAGTGTTCAGATGTTTGTTTTCGATCACGGGTGTGGTGTCCGTCATGTCAATCTCCTCGGCCCTTTCTCTCGTGACTCACCAGAGCCCTGAAAAAAATCAGAGGGCAGTCCAGGATTCCTCAAGCTGCCGAGAGGAGATATTTTGGGAAGAAACGCTCATATCACATGGCCTTGGGTTTCCAGCTCACACACAATGCTGCCTCAGTGTCAGAGGACGGAGAGAGAGAGCCTTCGAGACAGACAGACACAAAAGAGAGGACAATAAAAGCAAAAGAGCAAGAACGCTCCATATGATCAGCACATGGGCATGCCGTAATTCTGCATCCGCTCATTATTGCGGCACACGGAAGACATTAAATCAAGAAGATTGGGGTAGAGTTAAAGAGAGAGGAGGAGAGAGAGAGGGAGGGAAAAGCCAAAGGAGAGCGAGGGAAAGCAAACAAGGAGGAGAAAGTGTTGGTGCACTGGGAGAGAAAGAGGAAGTCCAACAAAAAAGACTGGAAGAGAGACAGGCTACATGTGGCAGAGGAGGGTGTGCGTTTAGCAATGGAGGGGGACAAAATCGCAGGTAAGCACACCACCATCGGGACGCTTTTTAAAGAGGTTCTCCCATGCTGGAGTCTATTTTCCGCTCTGTTAACTTGCTCTGTAAGATTTCAATGGCAGCGTTTTTGCTTTAGCTGGGATCTGTGACTTGTGTTGGATGCAAAAACTTGCATCTTCACACATGTTTTGTGGTTTAAATTGAATTCATTTAGCTTCTTTTATGACTTTTCCACCAGACAGAGTATTTACGCTGTACTACTCTTGTCCCTGGTGGCGTTGGTGCTGCAGAGCAGCGTGCGTTTGTAAGATTTTCCGTTGACAGGGCTGGATTTTCCATAGGCTTTGACTGGAAGAGAAACCCGCTCATCAGGCTGTGACAACAGCCAATAAATAGAGCTGTGTGTGTGGAAGAAATGCTCTGTATCAGTGCTGTGGTGTACTCTGCACTGTCAGCACACAGGCTTTTTGTAAATGTGTCAGGGACTCTGAGAGCTTCTAGGCCAGAAAATAACAGTGCTGTGCTTCAGCTGTACAGAAAAAAAGTTAATACAGTATATAATATGAGCCTTTATCCTTTATCTGAGTTGACACACCTGGTGCCCTGACAGAGAGCCAGTTCCAGGATAAATACATGAGGAATGACCCTTATGATCTCCATGATCACAAGGTCCCAGATCACTTCTGAGATAGTTAGCCATCAGTCCAGG
Organism: Sinocyclocheilus grahami; assembly: GCF_001515645.1. Classification (NCBI taxonomy): domain Eukaryota; kingdom Metazoa; phylum Chordata; class Actinopteri; order Cypriniformes; family Cyprinidae; genus Sinocyclocheilus; species Sinocyclocheilus grahami. The sequence goes on along the minus strand of NW_015505481.1, from coordinate 360,443 downwards.
TGGGTCTATAATGGATTTAGCAGGAACCGGGGAAGAGAAAAGCAACAAATCGAGATGATCTTTTTAGAAATCTGGCGTTTGAATGTTAAATGTGGTTCTAGCACACATACAGTATATATTGTATGTTTGAAGATAATGTATAATGTATGAAATGCATCACAATTAAACTCTAAATTTATTATTTATATAGATTTACTTTTATCAAAAATGACTTTCAATACAGGAACTAGGCCAATACCACAGAGCTAACAATATTCATAGTGCATAATGGCAGGTTTTAATAGAAAGATAAATGCTAGAGCAGAGGTGAAATGCAAAGATGAGAATTGTGTGTGTGTGTGTGTGTATAAGTGACTTTGTTTAAGGTTGTGGAGTGGTTAAGTGCCTGCATAAGAGGCATGTCTTCAGTCACTTTTTGAAAGTTGTTAGGCCGATCATTTGACCAGAGAGGAGCAGAGAGGGTGAAGGTTTTGGAAAGTGACCGAGTGACTTGCTGTGATGGAATTTTACAATTTTAGGGACATGCAAATTTTACAAATTCTTTTAGGTTTATAGGATGTTGAGTTAATGGATTTAATAGGTTGATTTATATTGTATTTGAGCAATGAAATTAAAAGGCATTCAAAAGACATCATTTTTGCTAACGAATGTGCCTAATTTCAAAGGATTCAACTCATTTTGAAGGATTCGATCACTTTACTCAAGCCTAAGCTGATAATGGAATCAGAACTTAATCATTTCATTTTCATATAGTTTGGCTTTTTTTGTTTTGCTTGTTTGATGGCATTCAGAAACAATACTTAAGGACTGTAAATCTATATAATATTGTGATTAAAATGACTGCGACTATACATTTATCTGCATATTATATTTTTATATTGTCAGGATATGGTTAGGTTTAGGGGTAGGGCTCAAAAATATCTATAAAACAGTGAAATATGATAGTACAGTATAGCAGGGATTTGTGGTGATTTTTACATTTCTAAATCTGTGTATAGATAAATACTTTGTTTTATATGATGTCATTAGTTCCATATTGTGCATTGTAGTGTATACCATACTTTTTGTATGTTTAAACATCGCATGAATACCTACTAATGAGATCAGGCTGGACAAAGAACAGTCTTTACAAAAAAAGGACACACCATTGTACAGTTTTGATAATACCAATGTACTATTTTGTTAGTGGAAATCTAGTGAGTAGTGTAAGAGCAGAGCTGAATGAACTAATTAATTTAGAACATTGAATCAGGGCTGTGTAGACGGATGGACAGACTGAGAGAGAGCGAGAGAGAGAGAGAGAGAGCGAGAACGGGTGTGGTGTCCGTCATGTCAATCTCCTCGGCCCTTTCTCTCGTGACTCACCAGAGCCCTGAAAAAAATCAGAGGGCAGTCCAGGATTCCTCAAGCTGCCGAGAGGAGATATTTTGGGAAGAAACGCTCATATCACATGGCCTTGGGTTTCCAGCTCACACACAATGCTGCCTCAGTGTCAGAGGACGGAGAGAGAGAGCCTTCGAGACAGACAGACACAAAAGAGAGGACAATAAAAGCAAAAGAGCAAGAACGCTCCATATGATCAGCACATGGGCATGCCGTAATTCTGCATCCGCTCATTATTGCGGCACACGGAAGACATTAAATCAAGAAGATTGGGGTAGAGTTAAAGAGAGAGGAGGAGAGAGAGAGGGAGGGAAAAGCCAAAGGAGAGCGAGGGAAAGCAAACAAGGAGGAGAAAGTGTTGGTGCACTGGGAGAGAAAGAGGAAGTCCAACAAAAAAGACTGGAAGAGAGACAGGCTACATGTGGCAGAGGAGGGTGTGCGTTTAGCAATGGAGGGGGACAAAATCGCAGGTAAGCACACCACCATCGGGACGCTTTTTAAAGAGGTTCTCCCATGCTGGAGTCTATTTTCCGCTCTGTTAACTTGCTCTGTAAGATTTCAATGGCAGCGTTTTTGCTTTAGCTGGGATCTGTGACTTGTGTTGGATGCAAAAACTTGCATCTTCACACATGTTTTGTGGTTTAAATTGAATTCATTTAGCTTCTTTTATGACTTTTCCACCAGACAGAGTATTTACGCTGTACTACTCTTGTCCCTGGTGGCGTTGGTGCTGCAGAGCAGCGTGCGTTTGTAAGATTTTCCGTTGACAGGGCTGGATTTTCCATAGGCTTTGACTGGAAGAGAAACCCGCTCATCAGGCTGTGACAACAGCCAATAAATAGAGCTGTGTGTGTGGAAGAAATGCTCTGTATCAGTGCTGTGGTGTACTCTGCACTGTCAGCACACAGGCTTTTTGTAAATGTGTCAGGGACTCTGAGAGCTTCTAGGCCAGAAAATAACAGTGCTGTGCTTCAGCTGTACAGAAAAAAAGTTAATACAGTATATAATATGAGCCTTTATCCTTTATCTGAGTTGACACACCTGGTGCCCTGACAGAGAGCCAGTTCCAGGATAAATACATGAGGAATGACCCTTATGATCTCCATGATCACAAGGTCCCAGATCACTTCTGAGATAGTTAGCCATCAGTCCAGGTGGGTCTATAATGGATTTAGCAGGAACCGGGGAAGAGAAAAGCAACAAATCGAGATGATCTTTTTAGAAATCTGGCGTTTGAATGTTAAATGTGGTTCTAGCACACATACAGTATATATTGTATGTTTGAAGATAATGTATAATGTATGAAATGCATCACAATTAAACTCTAAATTTATTATTTATATAGATTTACTTTTATCAAAAATGACTTTCAATACAGGAACTAGGCCAATACCACAGAGCTAACAATATTCATAGTGCATAATGGCAGGTTTTAATAGAAAGATAAATGCTAGAGCAGAGGTGAAATGCAAAGATGAGAATTGTGTGTGTGTGTGTGTGTATAAGTGACTTTGTTTAAGGTTGTGGAGTGGTTAAGTGCCTGCATAAGAGGCATGTCTTCAGTCACTTTTTGAAAGTTGTTAGGCCGATCATTTGACCAGAGAGGAGCAGAGAGGGTGAAGGTTTTGGAAAGTGACCGAGTGACTTGCTGTGATGGAATTTTACAATTTTAGGGACATGCAAATTTTACAAATTCTTTTAGGTTTATAGGATGTTGAGTTAATGGATTTAATAGGTTGATTTATATTGTATTTGAGCAATGAAATTAAAAGGCATTCAAAAGACATCATTTTTGCTAACGAATGTGCCTAATTTCAAAGGATTAAACTCATTTTGAAGGATTCGATCACTTTACTCAAGCCTAAGCTGATAATGGAATCAGAACTTAATCATTTCATTTTCATCTAGTTTGGCTTTTTTTGTTTTGCTTGTTTGATGGCATTCAGAAACAATACTTAAGGACTGTAAATCTATATAATATTGTGATTAAAATGACTGCGACTATACATTTATCTGCATATTATATTTTTATATTGTCAGGATATGGTTAGGTTTAGGGGTAGGGCTCAAAAATATCTATAAAACAGTGAAATATGATAGTACAGTATAGCAGGGATTTGTGGTGATTTTTACATTTCTAAATCTGTGTATAGATAAATACTTTGTTTTATATGATGTCATTAGTTCCATATTGTGCATTGTAGTGTATACCATACTTTTTGTATGTTTAAACATCGCATGAATACCTACTAATGAGATCAGGCTGGACAAAGAACAGTCTTTACAAAAAAAGGACACACCATTGTACAGTTTTGATAATACCAATGTACTATTTTGTTAGTGGAAATCTAGTGAGTAGTGTAAGAGCAGAGCTGAATGAACTAATTAATTTAGAACATTGAATCAGGGCTGTGTAGACGGATGGACAGACTGAGAGAGAGAGAGAGAGAGAGAGAGAGAGAGAGAGAGACTAGAGGAATGGAAAACAGGAAGTGGTGAATAAGAGAAACAATGTAAGAATGCACCTTAGCCTGGATATATGCTTTTTAATTGAACAAAGGTGTGAGGGGTAAAAGTGCCGTTTAATGTTTCCCACTGTTCTAGTGTCTTAGGTCACATCAAATTTTCACAACCCAAGGTTTTGTCCACTGCAATTTTCGGGGATAACGCAGATGAAAGACTGACGGAGGACATATTTCAAATTGTAGTAGGCCTATCATTTTCATTTGTGTCGGATGAAAAAACACAAATGCACTGAAAACGATGTGTGATGACAGAAATATTCAGGACTATATACAGCCGTCCAAGTAACCATAATGCATTGGTCACAGCATTTAACAGCAAATGATTCCTTGAATACATGCACACACTTGTGTCACTTCCTCAAAAAGCAACAACATACTTTTACAGCATTTGACTTGATTGAGCATCGCTTAACAGAAAACAACAGATTGCATGTCACAGTTGACCTTTGTGGCTTCCTTTCTTTTGTATTTTGATCAAGAAAGATGATAGAAAACAAAAGCATTGAACACCATAAAGAATGACAGGGTTCACAGTAGGGCTGTACAATTAATCGAATTTCTAATCGCAATTACAATTACAGATGCCACAATTACATAATCGTTCAAAGCAGCAATTGTTCATAGTCCACTTATGTTATTCTGCATGCTTAAGATGCTTTTTTTTTCTTTCTACATGTTTTTTTAAGGGTTTTTCCATTGTTTTAATTTTAGTTTTAGTATAACATTATAATACCATGCATATTTTTTCCTTTTTATTTCAAGAGAAACCAATCCGATGTATAGTTGACATTTGAGGCTTAATACTATAGAAAAGCAATAAAGGTTTTTCAGTTAGTGTTTTCAGCTTGTTTATTTTTATATAAAAATATGGCATGCAGTTGCTTCAAACAAAGGTGTAAACATCATTCATTTAATCGTAAATTAATAATCACCATTATAATTTCAAAGGAATAATCGACAATTATGATTTTTGTCATAATCTTGCAGCCCTAGTTCACAGCCATTCATAAGCCAAACAATGAAATATAACGATGTGCCTGATCTTTTCGAGGGATGGTGTCAGGTCTAGTCTTGTCTAGAAACTGTACTCCTGCTGTATTTTGACTCACTAAACATGTTCTGTGTTGGTCAATGTTGTTCTTTTACCCTCTCCCTTCCCCTTTTTCATCATTTTTCAAGTATTTGCAGGACTACTACAAACACTACTCATTGATGACTCAAATGTGTCAGTGAATTATATTTTGAAATCAATTAATCAGAAAGACCCACCCAAACAGAAAACCGCCTGTGTTTAATGATTGCAATTGCACAACAATCAGTGTCTGGCACATACAGAATTAAGACTGAACCTATCATTTTAATTACTCTCAAGAAGATCTTTGTTCTCAATTTGCACTTGAGAGAAAAGAGAGTTTTCATGTGTTTTTACACTGGCAGCAAATCTGTCCAATTTTTTTTTTTTTTTTAATGTGTCACTTGTAGTTTGGACATGTAAGCACATGCAAAGACATCTCTTATTTGTGAATTAACTCTGATTTTCAAAATTAAAAGACCATAAGAAGATCTAAACGTCAGGGCATGAAAACTTAAAGGGGTCATATGATGTTGCTAAAAAGAACATTATTTTGTGTATTTGGTGTAATAAATTGTGTTTATGCGGTTTAAGGTTAAAACATTTTTTTTACACACACTGTACATTATTGTTTCTCTATGCCCCGCCTTTCTGAAACGCATCGATTTTTACAAAACTCATCGGTCTGAAAAGCGAGGTGTGCTCTGATTGGCCAGCTATCCAGTGCGTTGTGATTGGCTGAAGACCTCAAGCGTGTGACAGAAATGTTACACCCCTACCATACTGTGATGCCCTGTCCGGCCGGAGTGACGAGACAAAAACATTAAAACCCATTATAAACGAGGCATTTGTTGCATCCAGTGGGGACATACAGTAATTACTGATTATAATGACTTAAGGGGCGGTCACACTGCACTTTTAGTTCCGTTGACTTCCATTCCATTGACTTCCATTCACTTTGGAACGCAGCGTAATGCGAAATTTTTCGCATGAGCTTGCGTTTCCAAGTTCAAGTTTGGTGAACTCTGACCTGCGAATTCGCATCACGTGAAGACGTAGTGCAGAGTCCTATTTTATATAATACATCTTTAACAGATTATAAAAATCTAATAAAAAAAAAGCTGCATGGTTTGCGGTGCCAATGGAAACAGGAACAGACGATATAGAGAGAGAGAGAGAGAGAGAGAGAGAGAGAGTACAATATAATTACCATACACAAGAGTATTATTATAAAATTACTTAATGTTGTTCGTTATTTTATATTTATATTTTCAGAATCATTTTAAAATTAATGTTGCACACCTCAAGAACTTGTAAAACGACCTATTTAAAGGGAAAAACTTACAGCCCTTAAAAATGTAATATGTTCAGTCAAACCAAAATTTATTCGGACACCTTGAACATTTCATTCATTAATAGTTTATTCACTATAGTTAAAAAAATGGTAATAAAATATGACAGAGCTCCTGAAAGTACTCCTTGTGGTGATCCTCATCCAGCCGAAGCTCCTGAAGCTCTCCACGCTCATTCCTAGTCCGTAGAATAGGGTGAACTCACATGCTTCTCCTTTCCAGACGCTTTCGACACCGTCACAAAAGACACAGTACAAGCACATTGGAATCCATGTTGTGATTTTTTTATTATTATTATTGAATCACTCAAATTCAACACTTTACTGTAGCCAGTGGGTGAACACAAAGAAAAAGAGATACAAAATTACAATGAAATAAAGAGAAAAGAAAAAAATCAATCAATAAATAAATTACATAAAAACATGTAAATGTTTACATACATTAATACACTTAACAGCTTTCTTGTTTATCAAATTGTAAATAGATTTTAGGTATTGTATTACTTCTGATTTCAAAATGAGAAACAATGGTTTATAATTGCCGTACTTGCATTTATGTATACTAAACTTTGCCAGTTCAAAGTCTAGTATCTAGGGCGATCCCCTTTATACTGTGTTAAACATAAAACCATGTCTGCATTTGTGATCGGAGAAATGACAAACAACAAG
>NW_015505481.1:351529-353081 GCF_001515645.1 Sinocyclocheilus grahami | reverse complement strand
AAAATCTTATAACAAAACCACCTGTTGTTTGAGTTAGACATGCCTGAAGAGCTGTGAAATCTGCTGTATGATTAGTCGCATACAGCTTGACTTTCCTGTTTTTGTAGGCTCTAGCCCATGACACTTCAGACCTCAGTGCAACAGGTCACCCTCCATCTCATAGAATTTCCCAACAGTCAGTGTTACAAAGAGATACTTGAATGGATGAGAGAGGGACAGACAGAAAAAAGCCAAAGTTTGCTCTGGCTTTGAGCTAAAACTTACAGACAAATGAAGGAGGAAATTCCACAGAAAGCGCAGAATTCTGCGGGTGCCGAAAATGGCAGGTTTGCCAAACGTGGAGTTTCACCTCAATTTAGAAGTGTCTTTATGGACCTGAATGGAGCTGTGCTTTTCTGACAAAGCCACACATTTGACTAAACGGCAAAAGGTCTGGTCCACATTGCAGCATATTGTAGCTAAGAACTGTTTACTTAGATGGGGAAAATTCCAGGTAATACTGAAAGCGAATAATTATTTTCATGATATGGGCGATAACAATACATAGCTGATATCAAAATTCAATACTATTTCATCTATATAAATTAAAAATAAAGCATTAAATCTAAAAATTTGTTGTTTTAAATTATATGGGTGAATTTAGGCATCATAACATTGTAGTGTAAAGTATGAAAGATGGATATTCATTTCGAAATTTGCTAAAGATTACATTTTAGCAACACTGTTAATACATTTTTAGTGCTTTTGAAGAATAACTTGAGTTAAAAAATAATAGAAATGAGCATAAACAATTAAATATAAAATGTTTAACGATATGATACGTTTAATTTAGGCAAATAGCAATATACCAATATATTGTGAAGCTCTAATAATATGTAAATGAACAAACCACAGTTAATTTGTTTTTATGTGCAATTTAGGGGTGGAGTTATTTGACATAGACTGGTAATAAAAAATAATTTAAAGCTGCAGTCCGTAAGTTTTGCCTCTTTGTCGCCATCCCTGTTTGAAAACCTGCAATTGCAGCTGTGTGCGGAATTGTCTAGCTTGCGTGGGTTGTTCGGTTGCACGGCTACAGCGCGGATGAATCTAATGTTTTGAGGAGTATGTGTGTGTGTGGCAGTCAGTCACCGCACCGGTGTGGATATTGTACTTTGCACTCACAGATTCTAGCCTACGTCTTGGAATATATGACTCAAATAAGCATTTTCACCAGATATTGTCATCTGAACAAGTAAGCAACAAGTCTGCCATGTTTGTTCTGACCAACTGAGGAAAAAAGCATTACAATAAATCGCACTACCAATGGTGGTGATTAAATCTAAATTAGCTGATATCACATCAAACCGTGCAAATTATTATTATTGTTATACTTTATTCTCAAATTGTTAATGTTAACAACATCAGCATTGCGTGACTATGAGTATAGTGTGTATAAGCGAGTAGATTTAAATTTCTGTACAGTGTAATCTCTAATTGTCATACCACTCGAATTTCATATTAAGAAATTATTTTAACCCAAAAAGCAAATTATGCTCCCTTCGAACTGGTT
>NW_015505481.1:325827-351377 GCF_001515645.1 Sinocyclocheilus grahami | reverse complement strand
TAATTATTCTAGCTGCTGTGAGAAAAGGCTATAAACGATCGGCCACCTGCAGGATCCTCACATGTGATAGCCTAGTAGCCGGGACAAATTCTTTATGTTTACAGACGTGACGTAATGACGCAGTGCCATGCTCGAATTTCCCACGAAAACCTACCCGTACCACTCAAATTAGAAAAATGTATTATAAGCTAACCGCTGTGAATCGGGCTAAAGTAAGTCGATAGTTTTGAACACTGGCTGGTTATGTACTTGCTCAAATACTGATTTCGGATAATTTTTAACCAGAAAAAGTTACAGACTGGAGCTTTAAATAAAGGTGCAGCAGTCTTGTTTTTTTTTTTTTAAAAGCAACTATATATGCAGTTCTGCTTGTGGATATATGTGCACTTGCTACTACGCTTGCCAAATCAACCGTTTTTCCCCCCAGTTTTTTGAGTAGTATGCAGCAAGCTGTCAGTGAACCATCTGTGGGCGGTCTCAGGCTGAGACTAAACCAATACAGACACATTCAGTGTCATTCATAAGTAAATACTGGAGTGAGTGTGCTTAGATAATCAAGACAGATAGAAACACATTTGTTTATGTGTTTGTTTTCAGACTACAACAGTTCTAGACCAGCCAAGTATTTATGTGTCTCTAAATGGGTTCTGTTGGAGTGCTCTGGATGACCTAAATTGGCACCTTTTTGGTCATTTCATGGACACATGACAACTATTTCAGACTTGGACTCATTACATTGCTAACAAATCAGACATCAGGAGGGGAAAAGCACTCTCATTATACTGTGACCAAACCACTTTCATGTTGTTGCATGTAAAGTTAAATGTTGTCTCTAAAGTCATCATCAAGCGTGGCTATTTGCAGAGCTTATAGGCAGGACTGACCACACTATAAAGAGAAGTATGCACTTTATAGTGTGGTTCTGTGCAACGTTACCTCAGGGTGGGAAAAGCGTCACACAGCTGTATATTCACAAAGTCCATTAGCTTTGGTTAATGGCTAGTAAATAAACAAGCAAATTCTAGGCTAACTTTCACATGAAGATTTTATTGCTGGAAAAAAACCTGTTTAGACCAGTATGAATTTACCAGCAGGTCTAACTGAAGAACTAGCATAATTTCAAAACATTGCTGGTGATGCTCGTCAACCAGCATGTACTTTTTAATAAACCTAGATGACTAAAAAAATGTCTTGCTAGTTAAGATTCCTAGTGGGAAACCAGTGCACAGCATATGCTATGTTAGCAATGCTAGTTTTCTCATCAGGTTAACGGCTCCCAAAGAAAACCAATGAGACACTAGCACTGTCCTGCCAATGACCGAACATATCACTTACAGCCTAATGCTGTTTTACACTTTCAGAGAAGGATTGTGGTTGGGAACGGAGCAATAAATGACTTCCATTTATTCAGTGCTGGCCTCCGCACAAGGAAATGGGCTTAATATATGAAGCTCATAACTTGTGAAATTCATAACTGTACTTTTGAAGTGTGAACATACTGATATACTCCCTGGAAACATATGTGCTATGTGCATGTGTTATGTTGAGCAGTCACATGATCATGGAGTTTATGGCCATCTGTAAGTTCTTATTTATGAAACTTTATGAATGTCCTCAAGCTTATCATAATAAGCCAGACCAGTTAACCCCTGCTAAGCTGTAGTACATGTGAATGTGTGACTGTTATGAGTGTTGGTTTAACTCTGAGACTGGTTAAGACTGGTTATGATGCACTTACTGTCTCAAAAACATTGCACAGTCATTTCAAGTAGATGTGTGGGTGTGTATGGGAGGGGTGACAGTCTGGTAGGGGAGGTATTAATAGAGACAGGAAAAGTTAATAAAAATAGAAATAAAAGAGAGGTGCATGAGAAAGAGAGGTCACTGATAACAGTTGTGTCACATGAATTTTCATACCATTTTCCCAAGTCTCAATCCAAGTCCTGATTATTTTTTGCCTTTCTTAGAAATGGCCTTGAAAAGAGATCTGCACACTTACCAGCACCTACTATATTTGGGGTTGAATTAACTAGTCAACTTGTAGACTAGTTGATTATCCAGTCAGGAAATCCAGTTTTGGTATCTGGCTTTACTAGTCATAAGCTGGTTGACCAGTCACCATTCTATTAAAAAAAGCTTTACTGTCTTAAAGAAACAAAATCACCTAAAAATGAAAATTGTGTCATAATTTAGTTACCCTCATGTGATTCCAAACCTGTCTGACTTACTTTTTTCTGTGGAACCTAAAAGAAGATATTTTGAGAAATGTTGATAACCAAACAGTTCTGATGTCCATTTACTTCCATTGTATGGACAGTAAAAACACTGAAACATTTATTAAAACACCTTTCTATGTTTCACAGAACATATAGAACAGGTCAAACAGGTTTACAACAACGTAAGGGTGAGTAATTAATGTCAGGATTTTCATATTTGGGTTAAGATGGTATGACCAGCTGGTAGCGGATTTGTTGCTGCTATGACCAGTTTAGACCATCTACCATATTCCAGTATACAGCTGCTAGCCTTGGGTGCGTTTTCCAAAAGCAACTATGGTCGCAAGTTCCATTACCAATAGAGTTCAAAGGAACTTGTGACCATAGTTATCTAACGATGCATTTGGGAAACTAACCCCTAAACTGTATTTTCCAACTCGGTAATCAACTAGTTACACTTCAATTGCACCTCAAATGTATGTCCCACTTTAGCTGCATATCCATAGTTTTGCACTATTACTCATAACCTGAAATTACACACAAATCAAAACAAAGTGAACCCAGAGCATCATGTTATAAGCAAACTGCCCTGAAGCTAATCAGCCGTTACCCTGAGGCAAACCGAAACTGTAAGCGAGTGGGACATGACTGTTTTGTGCCGTGATGAATTTGACAGTAGATATACACACACATTTGTTTCTCACCTGCATTGCCTCTGCTAACACAGCATTGGACTTGCCTCCACTGCGTATTGAGGTAAACCTCTACCTGTAGTTTAGTTCTGGACACTAATTGATGAGAAGTCATGGATACGTAACAAACACACGTATTTGCTTCCATAGATGTGCATGTGTTGTGTGTGTGCATGAGCACAGGGTTGTGTGAGAGCAAATGCATCTGTGTGAGTTTGTACGTGTTTACTCAAAGCTGCAGCTGTGTGTACTGTGGGAGAGAGAGAGAGAGAGGGCTCTTATGTGTTTTCGTGCGGCCCATTTCCCACCACAGCCTGAGGCTCCGTCACACAGCTCCCAAACTCTCGCAGATCAGCAAGGCCAAACATATCATTACAGCATAATCACACTCTCTGTTTGTATCCTGTTGTTTTTGCCGGCACATACCTCAAACACCTCTGAATCTTCTGGCTGGGCAGATGTGACTGTGATAATTACGACAGATTGCTCTTGTCTGAGATTATAGTTGAACTGTTATGATAATTTCTGGACCAAATAGCTATCAAACTACCCACTTTTATTTTAGTTAGTGGAGCTTGGTCAGGGAAGCATCACTTTCGAAATTGCTCATACTTTGGTGCACAACTCAAGACACAAACAAAATATTAAAATGGACAATATATCCCATAGATTTACACTGAGAGGACTAGATTAACAATGACTGAGACTTATAGTAAACAACTACCTTGCAACAACCCAGAACAGAACTAATGCATCCGAAATCGAACACTTTTATAGGCTAGTGTGCGAAAAACAGTATGTGAATGTGAATGTCTGTATTCATAATATTTGAAAACAGTATGACCTACTACTTCCGGTGACATTTTTATATACACATTTGATGAACACATGGGGGAGAATTTATAAATGCAGTGAGGCAACACATCTGATGCTGTAGGTCATATGACCATATCAACATGGTGGATGTAGTACATCCAAATTTCATTCATACTATCCATATTCATAGTAAACTTTTTAACGTTCGTGAAGTAAGTTCAAATTCAAACGTCATACTTACTCAAACAGCATGCAATTTCATATGCAGCGTCTTCTTACCAACTGCATAGCAATGAGGTAAACATCACTTAGAACACGCAAGTTGTGTCCCAAATGACGTACTATACATAAAATATGTACTCTACTATCAAGTGTATGATTTTTGAGTTATTTTGTCATCCAGCATCCGAGTCTGACAGCCCATCCCCTTCAGTTATTATTTTTTGGATAAGTGCATCATCTGGGTATTTGAAGCGCACTTCTAGTTTGAATTTTCAGGGTGAGCACATCACTCACACTATTCATACTACAAAATGGCACAGAATGGTGCATAATAAGTACACAATGCTACTTAAAGGGATAGTTCACCCAAAAATGAGAATTCTGTCATTAATTACTCACCCTCATGTAGTTCCAAACCCATAAGACATTCGTTCATCATCGGAACACAAATTAAGATATTTTTTTATGAAATCTGAGAGCTTTCTTGACCCTCCATAGACAGCAACACAACTACCATGTTCAAGGCCCAGAAAGGTTGTAAGGACATCGTTAAATAGTCCATGTGACATCAATGGTTCAACCGTAATTTTATGAAGCTATGAGAAAACTTCTTGTGTGCATAGAAAACAAAAATAATGACTTTATTCAACAAATTCTTGTCTTCCGTGTCAATCAAATGTAGTTCAATTATATAGGCCTTTTCTTAAATTTATTTCATTTCAGTGCATTTTATGATCTAGATCTTTTAGATGCTCGATATAGTTTTTGAAACCACGGACAGACAGAGGTTTGAAGTCAGACACCATTGAAGCTCTCATCAAATGTGTCTAGCCAGCTCACTCTGTCAGAAATACACACGGCACCATACTGAGATGAAGATTCTTATGTAAGAGGTGCTTGTTTAGGCTGTAGTGCACTGTATGGTTTTTATACTGTGCTTTATAGAGTCCAAAAGCACAGAGCGATTGGACTACACAGTAAAATCTGCCTGTAATCATTGACTTCCTGTCTGTGAATGAAAAGGTTGTTTGAGGACAAATGCTGAGAGATTTATCCTGTTGTACATCAAACTATTATGATTCATCTGTGTATGCTTCTATATAGCATTCAGTGCCAAGTATATTATTGCCTGGACTGAAGCAACAAGACAGACAATGTCTCTTCCTGTTTAACACATATTCACAATCAGTTTCCGTTGAGCCATAATCCTGCCCAAGGGATTTTGTGTGTGTTTTGTTGATTATGTCTGGTGTAATCACAGAATGCATAATGCGCAGTTATTCAGTGCATGCAGGATTCCATTTGAATCCAGCCACACTTTGAAATGACAGGAAATTATATCATCAGGGCGCAGCTTAAAAGAAAGCCCCCTCTGAAGATGACTCATGAGAAAAATGGTGATTCTCTCCTCTGGCTCATGAGAAAAAGCAAAGCAGTTCAAAATAAATGTATGTTCTAAGCCTGAATTGAGAGTATCACATGTCCAATCATAACACCAGTGGTGTAAGGAAAAAAAACATCACTCAACCACTCAAAAATGAAACAAATGCCTGGCAGGCCTCTTTTCCTTATCCAAATGCAAGGGTACTGTAAAACAGGACCATCGGCTTCCATCCTTTCCTGCTGAACGGAGGTCAGTTTTCCTGTGTGTTGGAAGAAAATGGATCCATGTGTGCTGTGTTATGATAAGCATGTCAATGAATAGCATGACGTAAAACGTAGAGGTACATAATGGACACCTAGCTTATATGAGACAGTGGACGTCCTGAGAAACACTGGACCTGCCCTACTTAAAAATCTGAATTACCACCTGCTCTTAAATGAATAGTTCAATAACAGATATTTTGAAGCATCTGTCCATAAATGAAATCCAGCAGGGTCCAAAACAATATTGGTCCCCCTGTCATTGTACAGAATTATAATAATAATAATAATAAACCTTCAAAACACAGAGATGTTTTTTCAAATTATCTTTTTGTGTGTGTGTTATATTTTTGGGTGAACTATCCCTTTTTTAGTGTTATCCCCTATTTTAGTGTTTTTTTGTGTGTGTTTTTACATACTGTTGTAGTATTTATTAATATTTTGAGTGTTTATTGATATATTTTCAGTTTTCATTTTAATTAAATTATAGCTAACGTTCTAGTATTTTTGTCATTTTATTTTAAATATTTCTATTTAGTATTCATTTATTTTAGTATTTTTAGTATTTCAGTTAATTGTCAAGGCAACATTTATCATTTTAATTTATCTTTTTCAAGCTTAATTTTAAGTATTTCATTTATATATTGTTTTATTTCATGAACATGAAACGTTTTAATTAGCTTAAGAATAGAAATAGTCACCTTTAGCCTACAGACTCTTAATTTTCCTGTTTTGACCCACAGCTGGATGCATATCTGATCGCAGCAATCATTTATTTCTCATGTTTATTTCTGCCAATAGAACTTCAAACACTGATCCTCTTCCACACTGAACTAAGATCCAGCTGTGAACTGGATGCCTTGAAGTTTGTATGACGAAAAGGCAAGATTTGCAAAGGCCCTTTGCATCCATCCAGCATTTATTGGCTCCACAGAAAGAAAATTTGCTAAAATATGATTTCAGGGTAGTTTCAGAGAGATGCCAACAAAAGGTTCCAGTAAGTAGATTATACTGTTTATTTTGCTAATGTGCCATGGGCACCTATGCCAAATCTTACTTGGCCAAACTGCTGTTTCAGTGAAATAGTCTCTGAGCTTCCAAGCCACTTGGAAAATACTTAACTTACACACGTCCAATATTTTGCCAGCACTATAGATTAAAAACTGATGGGATGTTTTTAACAAACAGCAGTGCCAAGGGGCCATGCCGTTCTACAAAGGAGAGAGAGGGATATGTGGTTTAATGTTTGGACAGACCAACTGGATGGAATAGCAACCACCTGCTCAGAACTTAAAGGCGTAGTGCTGCTGTTGGCCATTAATATGACTGCGGTGTCTGTGCATGACTCAAGTGTCTAGAAATTTCCTGGGGATTAGTATAGACAAATGTCCTGAGCGACCAAGCATGCCATTGTGTGTCTCTTTCTGTCAAGCGCCACATTGCAGATAGGCTAATTGAAAAATCTAATCTTAAGGCTGTCCAGCTCCAGTTTCAGAACCTCATCAATGTTTGCACTCCTAGCTATGGGTGAAAACTTTTTTTGTCTTGATGCAGTGCCAGCAATTTATCTCTCACTGTACTAGGGTCAGAAATTAACCAGGGCTCAGGACAAAAATGCTAAAAGTTATTAGTTTAAAGTAACTTACTTCAATCAGTCAAATAGTTCCAGTTCAGTCCAAATCTCTTTCAGCTCGTTCTTTGTTCAGTTCAACACGTTAGAAAGAGGCCGTTCTCGGTTTGATGAGCCAGCACACGAACTAAAGCACCATCACTGCAGTCAGTCATGTTCAAAAGAGACAGTTCCGGTTTAATGAATCGGTGAAGTTTTTGCTCCCGTTCGGACCGATTCAATAATGAAACAATAGTTTGTGAACCATTTCAACCGATTCATTAAAAAGATTCGACTCAAATGAACGAACCGGACACGTCTAAATCCCATTGCGCTTGAGTCAGGAGAGGTGATGGCGGTGTTCAAGCGTGAGAGCTCTCAAGCTGCAGCTATGTTTACTAAACATTTGAAACGCGTGAAATCAGGTATTTCAAAAAATATATAAAACCAAAAACTTCTTATTTCAAACAGACAACTACTGTTTATGTGTTTATAT
The DNA here is from genome assembly GCF_001515645.1 of Sinocyclocheilus grahami. Lineage (NCBI taxonomy): Eukaryota > Metazoa > Chordata > Actinopteri > Cypriniformes > Cyprinidae > Sinocyclocheilus > Sinocyclocheilus grahami. The sequence goes on along the minus strand of NW_015505481.1, from coordinate 343,682 downwards.
CCACACCGACGCGAAAGACACTTTAGTAGCGTCTTTACACGTTATGGAGAGACCATGCGAACGTTATTAACATTTTGAATCCGGTAGAAAAGGTTAAACATCTTCAAACTGAAACAAATTCCGTTAATCTTTTGTTGATTCTATCAGTCTGTCTTATTTTATATGTATAAAGGCTTATATTTGTTTAATTATTTAACTCCTATTGTTCTTGCACGCTTAGGTGGCCTAATTTTGGAAATCATTTTCTGTTATAAAATTGGTTTGTTTTAGGTTCAGTTAGCAAATTCTAACGAAACTAAGTCTTTGTAGTTACGTTTAAGTATTAATTAATGTATGTAGGTATCCATTTCTAGAAGTATGCCTGTTTAAAGCTTTGAAAGTTGCCTGATTTTTATGCACGTGTTTTTATTTATATTTGTTTACAGCACTTAAGAGGTCATTTGAAGTGGAGGAGGATACATCCACAAACCCGTCCCCTCTTTCCCGTAGAACAACCAATCCTCTGCGCTCCTCCACCTCTTCTACGAGCAGCCGTTTCCATGACATGAGATCGCTCAACTCCGAGTCCACCTCGAGGCACGCTTCAGATTCCTCCTCCAACCAGTGCTCTCCAAAGTCCAACCTGAGGCGCGTGGAGTTATCGGGGGGCCGCGTCCCAGAGACTGTGTCGCGTACTATCAAGTGTATGATTTTTGAGTTATTTTGTCATCCAGCATCCGAGTCTGACAGCCCATCCCCTTCAGTTATTATTTTTTGGATAAGTGCATCATCTGGGTATTTGAAGCGCACTTCTAGTTTGAATTTTCAGGGTGAGCACATCACTCACACTATTCATACTACAAAATGGCACAGAATGGTGCATAATAAGTACACAATGCTACTTAAAGGGATAGTTCACCCAAAAATGAGAATTCTGTCATTAATTACTCACCCTCATGTAGTTCCAAACCCATAAGACATTCGTTCATCATCGGAACACAAATTAAGATATTTTTTTATGAAATCTGAGAGCTTTCTTGACCCTCCATAGACAGCAACACAACTACCATGTTCAAGGCCCAGAAAGGTTGTAAGGACATCGTTAAATAGTCCATGTGACATCAATGGTTCAACCGTAATTTTATGAAGCTATGAGAAAACTTCTTGTGTGCATAGAAAACAAAAATAATGACTTTATTCAACAAATTCTTGTCTTCCGTGTCAATCAAATGTAGTTCAATTATATAGGCCTTTTCTTAAATTTATTTCATTTCAGTGCATTTTATGATCTAGATCTTTTAGATGCTCGATATAGTTTTTGAAACCACGGACAGACAGAGGTTTGAAGTCAGACACCATTGAAGCTCTCATCAAATGTGTCTAGCCAGCTCACTCTGTCAGAAATACACACGGCACCATACTGAGATGAAGATTCTTATGTAAGAGGTGCTTGTTTAGGCTGTAGTGCACTGTATGGTTTTTATACTGTGCTTTATAGAGTCCAAAAGCACAGAGCGATTGGACTACACAGTAAAATCTGCCTGTAATCATTGACTTCCTGTCTGTGAATGAAAAGGTTGTTTGAGGACAAATGCTGAGAGATTTATCCTGTTGTACATCAAACTATTATGATTCATCTGTGTATGCTTCTATATAGCATTCAGTGCCAAGTATATTATTGCCTGGACTGAAGCAACAAGACAGACAATGTCTCTTCCTGTTTAACACATATTCACAATCAGTTTCCGTTGAGCCATAATCCTGCCCAAGGGATTTTGTGTGTGTTTTGTTGATTATGTCTGGTGTAATCACAGAATGCATAATGCGCAGTTATTCAGTGCATGCAGGATTCCATTTGAATCCAGCCACACTTTGAAATGACAGGAAATTATATCATCAGGGCGCAGCTTAAAAGAAAGCCCCCTCTGAAGATGACTCATGAGAAAAATGGTGATTCTCTCCTCTGGCTCATGAGAAAAAGCAAAGCAGTTCAAAATAAATGTATGTTCTAAGCCTGAATTGAGAGTATCACATGTCCAATCATAACACCAGTGGTGTAAGGAAAAAAAACATCACTCAACCACTCAAAAATGAAACAAATGCCTGGCAGGCCTCTTTTCCTTATCCAAATGCAAGGGTACTGTAAAACAGGACCATCGGCTTCCATCCTTTCCTGCTGAACGGAGGTCAGTTTTCCTGTGTGTTGGAAGAAAATGGATCCATGTGTGCTGTGTTATGATAAGCATGTCAATGAATAGCATGACGTAAAACGTAGAGGTACATAATGGACACCTAGCTTATATGAGACAGTGGACGTCCTGAGAAACACTGGACCTGCCCTACTTAAAAATCTGAATTACCACCTGCTCTTAAATGAATAGTTCAATAACAGATATTTTGAAGCATCTGTCCATAAATGAAATCCAGCAGGGTCCAAAACAATATTGGTCCCCCTGTCATTGTACAGAATTATAATAATAATAATAATAAACCTTCAAAACACAGAGATGTTTTTTCAAATTATCTTTTTGTGTGTGTGTTATATTTTTGGGTGAACTATCCCTTTTTTAGTGTTATCCCCTATTTTAGTGTTTTTTTGTGTGTGTTTTTACATACTGTTGTAGTATTTATTAATATTTTGAGTGTTTATTGATATATTTTCAGTTTTCATTTTAATTAAATTATAGCTAACGTTCTAGTATTTTTGTCATTTTATTTTAAATATTTCTATTTAGTATTCATTTATTTTAGTATTTTTAGTATTTCAGTTAATTGTCAAGGCAACATTTATCATTTTAATTTATCTTTTTCAAGCTTAATTTTAAGTATTTCATTTATATATTGTTTTATTTCATGAACATGAAACGTTTTAATTAGCTTAAGAATAGAAATAGTCACCTTTAGCCTACAGACTCTTAATTTTCCTGTTTTGACCCACAGCTGGATGCATATCTGATCGCAGCAATCATTTATTTCTCATGTTTATTTCTGCCAATAGAACTTCAAACACTGATCCTCTTCCACACTGAACTAAGATCCAGCTGTGAACTGGATGCCTTGAAGTTTGTATGACGAAAAGGCAAGATTTGCAAAGGCCCTTTGCATCCATCCAGCATTTATTGGCTCCACAGAAAGAAAATTTGCTAAAATATGATTTCAGGGTAGTTTCAGAGAGATGCCAACAAAAGGTTCCAGTAAGTAGATTATACTGTTTATTTTGCTAATGTGCCATGGGCACCTATGCCAAATCTTACTTGGCCAAACTGCTGTTTCAGTGAAATAGTCTCTGAGCTTCCAAGCCACTTGGAAAATACTTAACTTACACACGTCCAATATTTTGCCAGCACTATAGATTAAAAACTGATGGGATGTTTTTAACAAACAGCAGTGCCAAGGGGCCATGCCGTTCTACAAAGGAGAGAGAGGGATATGTGGTTTAATGTTTGGACAGACCAACTGGATGGAATAGCAACCACCTGCTCAGAACTTAAAGGCGTAGTGCTGCTGTTGGCCATTAATATGACTGCGGTGTCTGTGCATGACTCAAGTGTCTAGAAATTTCCTGGGGATTAGTATAGACAAATGTCCTGAGCGACCAAGCATGCCATTGTGTGTCTCTTTCTGTCAAGCGCCACATTGCAGATAGGCTAATTGAAAAATCTAATCTTAAGGCTGTCCAGCTCCAGTTTCAGAACCTCATCAATGTTTGCACTCCTAGCTATGGGTGAAAACTTTTTTTGTCTTGATGCAGTGCCAGCAATTTATCTCTCACTGTACTAGGGTCAGAAATTAACCAGGGCTCAGGACAAAAATGCTAAAAGTTATTAGTTTAAAGTAACTTACTTCAATCAGTCAAATAGTTCCAGTTCAGTCCAAATCTCTTTCAGCTCGTTCTTTGTTCAGTTCAACACGTTAGAAAGAGGCCGTTCTCGGTTTGATGAGCCAGCACACGAACTAAAGCACCATCACTGCAGTCAGTCATGTTCAAAAGAGACAGTTCCGGTTTAATGAATCGGTGAAGTTTTTGCTCCCGTTCGGACCGATTCAATAATGAAACAATAGTTTGTGAACCATTTCAACCGATTCATTAAAAAGATTCGACTCAAATGAACGAACCGGACACGTCTAAATCCCATTGCGCTTGAGTCAGGAGAGGTGATGGCGGTGTTCAAGCGTGAGAGCTCTCAAGCTGCAGCTATGTTTACTAAACATTTGAAACGCGTGAAATCAGGTATTTCAAAAAATATATAAAACCAAAAACTTCTTATTTCAAACAGACAACTACTGTTTATGTGTTTATATCCACACCGACGCGAAAGACACTTTAGTAGCGTCTTTACACGTTATGGAGAGACCATGCGAACGTTATTAACATTTTGAATCCGGTAGAAAAGGTTAAACATCTTCAAACTGAAACAAATTCCGTTAATCTTTTGTTGATTCTATCAGTCTGTCTTATTTTATATGTATAAAGGCTTATATTTGTTTAATTATTTAACTCCTATTGTTCTTGCACGCTTAGGTGGCCTAATTTTGGAAATCATTTTCTGTTATAAAATTGGTTTGTTTTAGGTTCAGTTAGCAAATTCTAACGAAACTAAGTCTTTGTAGTTACGTTTAAGTATTAATTAATGTATGTAGGTATCCATTTCTAGAAGTATGCCTGTTTAAAGCTTTGAAAGTTGCCTGATTTTTATGCACGTGTTTTTATTTATATTTGTTTACAGCACTTAAGAGGTCATTTGAAGTGGAGGAGGATACATCCACAAACCCGTCCCCTCTTTCCCGTAGAACAACCAATCCTCTGCGCTCCTCCACCTCTTCTACGAGCAGCCGTTTCCATGACATGAGATCGCTCAACTCCGAGTCCACCTCGAGGCACGCTTCAGATTCCTCCTCCAACCAGTGCTCTCCAAAGTCCAACCTGAGGCGCGTGGAGTTATCGGGGGGCCGCGTCCCAGAGACTGTGTCGCGCAGGACAGAGATCTCCATCGACATCTCCTCCAAGCAGGTGGACAGCTCACCCAGTCCTGGTATCGCCCGCTTCGGCTTAAAGAGACCTGAGGTCTCGCTCCAGAGTAAAGCCACAGATGGGTCTCTTCACAGAAGGGCTGAGGGTAACCACAGCAGACCCCAGGAACCTCCAACACCCCCTAGGAGAGCCGACCCACCAATATCCTCTTCCCGGATCCCTGAGCTGTCCCAGAGGCGAGCAGAGCCTCCCAGCCCTCTTGAGATCTCAGCTCCGACTAGACGGGCTGAGATGCACATTAACAGACAGCTGGACACACCGTCTCCTGCAAGGGAGTCAGAGAACAGCTTCACCTCCGCAGCCAGCATCACTCCTACCTTCAATGAATACAAAACCCCTCCATCAGTACATGAAGCCCCCCCAAGGCCACTAGAGAGTAAGTCACATGTGCTCTTTCATTGCTAAATTGCTGTCTGGCTAGATGCCTGCATGATCTGGATCTGATATTTACACTGTGACGTGCATTTGGAGTGTCTGCTGATGTTTTATATTCAGTAGGGTTTATAAACCTGAGAAAAAGTGTGACTATTTTCACCAATTTTTCTAGTTAAATACAGTTCTTGATTGCAAATTATGTTATCAGCATAGCAATTTGAGTAAAAAAAGGGAATTTTTAGCACTACTTTCTATAGATTATCTGTGTGTACAAACAGAAAACAAAGGAGTTCACATGATTTTGTTCTTTAATTTAGAGCAGAATTTTAAGCAGAGTTTTATAAGTTTCATTTTAATTTTGACAATTTTCAAAAATCATAAAACCTCTTTATTTCCAGATAGGGGTGTGTGATATTGACATTTTTGGGGGATTTTATTGATAACGATAATTAGACAGCATTTAGCCAAGCGTGTTTTTGTACTGATATCCTGGCTGGTTTAGGCCTCGACAGCTTTTCATATTCTTCTGTGCTGTGGTCAGTTCAAAGTTGTGACAGAAATGAATATTTTCAAAAGCCCTTCTCTGAAGCATGTTTTATTAGATTGTGCTGGTTTTTATCCTGTGAGAACTTTAATTCAGTTAACCCTTTTGAAGAGATTTTTTAGCAGCTAAGCCAGATACAGTTTTAGAGTTTTTAGCGAAAATAAATGCCTAAAAAAAAAGTAAAAGTAAAAAACCTAATATAATTCTGTTATAAAATTGTTCTCCATGAAAATAGCCATAGAAGCTGGCATGGCATTAAACACAAACAAACAAACAAATGAATATGTTCATTGAGGGTCATATTAGGTAGATTTTCTTACTTTAGGGGCATTAACTTTGTATAGGCTAGTCATTTTTTTCTAACCTTATAAAATAACCTTGACAGACTGTTTGATAAATTTTTTAAAGTTTAATGAAAGTTATAGTCATAGCTTATGAAATAATATATAAATGATATATGATTATTTTGAAATACACTTGCAGGTGGCGGCAAGTCCCTGTCTTATCGAGCCAGTCGTTGAATCATTCACTCAAACAGTCTTTTGTTGTTGTTTGTTTTTGTTTTGCTCAGAGATGCATAATGGTTCTGCTCTGGCTTTGTTTGGAACTATTTTTGGTGGCATTCTAATATGCTAAATCAGACAGTGAAAGCATAAACTAATAAAAAGTTTTTCATAAGTGATGAACGATGTCATCTCGCACGTCATCAAAACAACAATTATGATATTATTGTAGACAATACATATCGTACATGTCTATTTCCAGGTTCAAGCTAGATTTAAAATGACAGATTTTTCCATTGTCAACGAAGACCTTTGAACCCCACTTTATACACAGTAATTTCTTTTGAAATCGAGGTTCGCTGAAGCTATGTGCTTTGAGAAGCAGGGGCCCATGAGAACATCTTCTTCCTAAGCTCACTCCAGGTTGAGTAGTGATCAAATCACACAGAATCCAGCATAAGGTAATGAGAAAAGCAGAACCTCCTCATAGGAAAGAATGTTGGAGCTGTATCATTGAGTGAGGTCAACAGATCTGATGCATTGTTTTAGCACTGGATCAACACTGAGATTTCTCCGTGAGATTTTTCCATATAACCCCATCTACTCTCTCCCCACTCCGATAGACAGGGTGTCAGGCTGTTTATGAGATCAAAATTTGAAGTTGCTGTTTTAAGGTTGAATGTAGCCCAAGCAATGGCTATTCTTACACTCGTACTGAAAAGGCCTGTTTTTTTGTGACCGTATTAGTTCTGAGTGTAACACTGGCTCAGAAACCGTATTCCAAAGTCATGACTAAAAACTGTGCATTGAGCCAATCTGAGAAGAACAGTGAAGCTTTAAAGCACCAAATAAAGAAACATTTATGTAAATCTTGGACATGGACACAATAGATTTTCTCCGCCTTCTGCTCTCTAGCTCTCTCTCTCATTAGCTTTCTACAGTACATTACTCCCAAGATTATAAGGAGCGTTCACCCAAAAAGAAATGTCATCATTTACTCACCTTCATGCCATTCCAGTCTCAAGACTTTTATTCATCTTTGAAACTGTGGCTTAATCCAAGTCTTCTCTTTAATCACTTTACATGATGGATAGATTTAATGTAGACTTATTTATTCACATATAGGCTAAACATTCATCATTGGAAGCTCATCCTTAAAACTCGCTGGTTCATGCATCAAACAAGCATGATTGACCTTTTAGTTTTAATGCATCAATGTTTTGGTTGCATGGCCTTTAAATGAAGGAACAAATCTCTTGGTAGTTTTTCGAAGACAAATGAAAGTCAAAAGATGTGGGTGAGTAAATGATGACAGATTTCATTTTTGGGGGAACTATACCTTCACCCAATGTGAAGACTTGCTGTTTCTGGTGCTTATGTTTTCTATTTGTTATCAAGCGCTTCCATTACTAAGCATCTGTTTCTTATTGGTGTCATTGTTTCAAGGTGTCCCCCATCAGATTCCACATTTGCATATGAAAGATATAAGTCTCTGATGACTTTTCTCTCCCCTCTGGCTAGGCCTGTCACGATAACAACTTTTTGCTGTGCGATATATTGCCCCAGAAATAATTGTGATAAGCGATATTATTGTCATTTTAAAGACCATTTTATGCCACTGAATATATAATCATAATGTAACAGCATAATAATGCAAGAAGGCCAACACACTTCCAAATGACAACAAACTTTTAATTTTTAAGAATATTTAGATCATGGAAATTAAGTATCAAAATATTAGATACCTTAAAAAACCTGAATAAATAGTAAATAAACATTTTCTAACAAAAAGTGCAAAGTAGAAAAAAAAAGAAAAATGCACAAAGAACTTGTATGGAGATTTTTCCATCTACAGATTTTTCCCTGTCCTTCTTTTCTCTGTAAATGAAGGGTGCACACTATTGCTGAAAAACACAATCACTACTTAGCAGTCAGATGTCCGCATGCACAAAGGCACAGATCCCTAAACAAGGCCATATCTGCGGATGAAACTTTTGAACTAGCACCAACTACACCACATTATGTACGAGAAGCTGCAAAAGACACCGGCACAAGTGGAATGTACAAAACATGGTGACATGAATTTTTAAGTAAATATAATGGGCGATATATTGCGTCACCAAAAATTATTGAGGTCATGTACATATATTGCGCGATAAGTCGATATATTGATTATTGTGACAGGCCTACATCTGGCACAAGTGTTACGAGTGGGATTGTGAGAACAAGGCCTTACAGCCTAGCGGCTTGTTGGTTTGCGACACATGAGTTCAGCTGGTGGGTGTGTCTGTCCAGATCTGGAGTTCATAAAACATGCTGCATAAAAATAGACACCGTTTCAATTTCAGCTTTTACACTGTATACAGAAGACAGCGTGGCAAACAGTGTAGCAAACATGAATGGTTTGTCATCTAATGTGTTTGCCTAGAATTGAAGAACTTAATTCACTGCATTGAAAAGCAAGTGCATGCTTTAGACACAATGTTTTTCTCTATTTTCTGTTTTTGTGAGTGTTGTCCTCCTTTGGTCCTAAAGGATTTTTACTTTTCTTGAGAATGAAATAAGACAGAATCTCTAAAAGAGATGGAAAACCTTTTCAGGATGTGATCCAGGAAGCCTGCGGCACATTTGGGTTTAATTACTGTTCCTGCACAAGCCCCAGTGTGGATGCAGCGAGCAGAGCCCTACTAACAAAGCCCAGATAAGGAGAAGCAGAGAAGAGAGAGATAAAGCACTAAGTGCCAGGCAGAACAAAGTCTCTGTAAAGTGTCTAGATGAGGGGAAAAAAAGAGTGAAAATGAACTGACCGGAGTAGGGCTTTTTTTACTTTAAACTAGAAAAAATACTCCAGTACTAATAATTTAAAGCATGTGTTGCTGTTCAGGACGTGTGATGTGAATTGTATGACATAATGCATTTTTTTTTAAATCACAGAATTTGACATTTATAGCTTCTGTAATTTACCTTGAATACGTGTCTTCATCAAAGATGCACAAAAGTATTTAAAAGGGATAGAAGATGCTGATAACTTAAAGATATTTATTTCAAATAAATAGTTTAATTTCATTCCATCAGTTGTCTATGGCTGTGTGTTGTCTTGGTTTAGTATATACTAATACATCTGATATTACAATTGTTATTCCAGGTCACACTCTTCATGAGTTTGGGAAAAAGGCTTTGTTGTTTCTTATGTGACCTTTAACAGATGATGAAAAGTGCTTACTCACTAGTTTGTGGTTTATGTCTGTGTTACTCATGAAGAGCATTTATTGCTTTAATGGTGACTGCTGGATGACTTGGTTGTGACCCGTAGGGATGAGAGGGAGTTGAGCTTTCACAATGAACTGAACAGAATGACACACTTACCAGGTGACCGTTCGTCTGTTTCTGCCATCCTGTTGTATGAATGCCCCCTGTGAATGTTTGTGGGAATATTCCTTCAGATTCAGATCTCCCCAAAAGGAAAGAGTTCTGTCACAAAAGCTTTTTTTTTGCCATTGAAAGTTTCGTCATTGACCATTTTGATTTTATGTGCAATGATTCATTTTCCAAAAACTTTTTCCATCTTAAAGTGGATCATCTTTCTTAAAAGTGTGTCTAGTAGAAAAGTTTGATTTGTAGTGAATATTCTGCCGTGGGAGTAGTGCACTGTGAGGTCAGTTTATTCTATAACTTAAAGTGGGGTTATTGGATGTATCTCTTTTTTTTCTCTCTCTCTCTATTATTATAGCATTTGTGTTTTTCAGAGAGTTTTCATGTATTAGTCAGAGAGAGCATGCCTTTTTGACTAGTCATTGAGAATTTGGTTGGAAGACCTTCACTGAAGTCATTGTGTGTGAATTTTTCCTTCTCCCTCAACCTTGAGGCTAATGAAAATTTATATCCCCGCAGGGACCGACTCTTGTCATGCCAGTTTTCTCTTAAATGAGGTGTGACCTCTGATTAGACCCCAGCCAGCCGGACAGACCTCTTACATTTGTTCTGCTGATACAGGACCATCAGCAAGCATTTGGAAATTGGATTTGCATATTGCGAGAGATGTTGCGGCATTAAGAATTATTGTTTATGGTGTAGATTTAGGCTGTCTGGATCTTGCACTTTTATTACCAGGAGAATCACTGAGCGTTTTAATGTCTGTTTATTTCATATGTGTGTGGATTTGGACTTTTTTTTCCCACACTCTCAGTAGTTTTTGTACACTAAAAATGCCCAACTCTTAATTTTTTGGCCTTTTTCTAAAATGTCATTAACTTTTCCGACAAATTGCGTAATGAAATTATGTATTGCGCATGTTGTGGAAATGGCATTTTTGAAAAAACATTTTGTTAGCTAAATAATAAAATAAATTAAACATACTTGAAAAACAATACACACTTTTTAGATAATGTGACAATTACAACTATATTGAAAATGATGCAAACACAAACATAGGCAAGAAAAGGTAGGTCATCACTGTCATGCTGCGCAGAGGCTGAGATGAATTGAGACAGCTGTTAAAGTGACGCAAAAAGACCTTCCTGCTTCTTAAGAGGTGCTTTAATGATTCAGACATTGTTCAGACACATTTACCTCCTTTTATACTTAAGAGTGACCTCCACCCTAACTTCAGGAAGTAGTCTGGGCATATCCTGTGTCTTATAAGACCAAAGCACTTAAAATGGCATGCTAATAGTGTGAAGGGTTTAAAGATATAAAGGGATTGTTCACCCAAAATTGAATATTCTGTCATCATTTACTCATCCACATGTCATTCCAAATCTGTATGACTTTCTTTCTTCTGTGGAACTGACCTCTATCCACAAATCAGCTGACACATCTTAGTAGAGACCTGCTTACTGTGGCAGAAAACTCTGACTGTGAACCTTTAAGGTCTGTTAAATGAGATTTTAATCCAAAGACAAGACCATAATTTGAGGATGAGTAAGATCCTAATTGAGTTTTGTGGTCATTTTCTTTGGCTCTTGATTTTAAATGGCAGTTTATCCTAAATGATTTTTTTGTTTTTTTGCCTTGGACAGAAACTTGTTTACTTATGGGAAGTACATAACTCACAAATGATGTATGATGAAGATGAAGTATGTACTAAGCCAGTACACGGCTGTCGGGAAATATAGTACCATTAAATTGTGTCTTGATGCCGTATCAAAGAACCGTCACAAGCCAAAACTCTTGCATACGCTGAGGGTTGTGGACAATATTAACCTTGGAAGACTGTGACATCCTATTTTCTATGTGCTCTGATTTAGGACATACACATCCTAAATCCTTGGACAGATACTGTATAACTGAGATTCAAAATTGACATAATCGAGTCAGTTTTTTCCATACCGACAAAATAGCAAAAATAACAACCTAGGATTACTGGAAATGTGTGCCTTTTCCTACTCTAAAAACATACCAGTTATGAGCTGAAATGAACACTAGAGGCAGCAAAAGGTCTACAACTTTTATTTCTTTTCTTCCTTTTCACACATTATGAGCAGATTATCAATTAATAAAAGCTTATTTTTGTGTGGTTTGCTGCACAATACTATGTTATAACCTTAAAGTGCCCCTATTATGGATTTTTGAAAATGACCTTTCGTGCAGTGTGTAACATCCTGCAAAGATTTAAATCTGAAAGTGCACCGTGTATAAAGTTATTGTCTCTCAAAAGAGTCGACTATGATTCATTTAAACGAGTTGTTTTTAAAACTAATCCCAAGCCGTTTCATGACTGTGAACCTTTAAGGTCTGTTAAATGAGATTTTAATCCAAAGACAAGACCATAATTTGAGGATGAGTAAGATCCTAATTGAGTTTTGTGGTCATTTTCTTTGGCTCTTGATTTTAAATGGCAGTTTATCCTAAATGATTTTTTTGTTTTTTTGCCTTGGACAGAAACTTGTTTACTTATGGGAAGTACATAACTCACAAATGATGTATGATGAAGATGAAGTATGTACTAAGCCAGTACACGGCTGTCGGGAAATATAGTACCATTAAATTGTGTCTTGATGCCGTATCAAAGAACCGTCACAAGCCAAAACTCTTGCATACGCTGAGGGTTGTGGACAATATTAACCTTGGAAGACTGTGACATCCTATTTTCTATGTGCTCTGATTTAGGACATACACATCCTAAATCCTTGGACAGATACTGTATAACTGAGATTCAAAATTGACATAATCGAGTCAGTTTTTTCCATACCGACAAAATAGCAAAAATAACAACCTAGGATTACTGGAAATGTGTGCCTTTTCCTACTCTAAAAACATACCAGTTATGAGCTGAAATGAACACTAGAGGCAGCAAAAGGTCTACAACTTTTATTTCTTTTCTTCCTTTTCACACATTATGAGCAGATTATCAATTAATAAAAGCTTATTTTTGTGTGGTTTGCTGCACAATACTATGTTATAACCTTAAAGTGCCCCTATTATGGATTTTTGAAAATGACCTTTCGTGCAGTGTGTAACATCCTGCAAAGATTTAAATCTGAAAGTGCACCGTGTATAAAGTTATTGTCTCTCAAAAGAGTCGACTATGATTCATTTAAACGAGTTGTTTTTAAAACTAATCCCAAGCCGTTTCATGTTGACGTCAACATGAAACTTTAGCATATTGCCCGCCCACTTGTTGCACGCACACACCTGGGAAAACTTGATTTTCTAGTTGGTCTGAATGAAAATGCAAATTCATTCTTTGCCACTAGATGCAGCTTTTGGAGTGGTAAAAATATCTGTTTCCCCGGTAACGCTGTACACAAAGCAGCTCTGTGCTCACAAAGCTGCTTTATCAGGCATTACAGGCAAGATGAAATGGAAATGAAATCGACCAATCGGACCAATAACCGCAGTTTAACGTCACACAAAGAAGGGGTTTGGAAAAATGAATTGTTGTGTGAATCGTTTGGGAGTCATTGAGCAAATAAGGTAAAAATAAATGTTGTTTTTTGACCTTGCATGCATGTCAACCTGTTGTTGGGGACTCCTAAAACCAAAATATGAACCTTTCATAACCCATAATAGGGGCACTTTAAAACACTTTGACTATTGTGCATGATTTGTAAACTCACATTTTAACATTTGTATAGCATAACCAGCTCCATATGTATGGTATTTCTAACATAATAAACTTGCTCGGTTTCTCACCTGGTACAGCATTGTACGAGTCACAATAAAAGAGCTCAGCACATCGTAGAAGTATACTAAAGGTTTACTCATGTTTGCATTTGTTAATGCTAGGTTTAGTGTAGGCCGTACGTTATTTTCAAATCCTGTTGTTGGGGACTCCTAAAACCAAAATATGAACCTTTCATAACCCATAATAGGGGCACTTTAAAACACTTTGACTATTGTGCATGATTTGTAAACTCACATTTTAACATTTGTATAGCATAACCAGCTCCATATGTATGGCATTTCTAACATAATAAACTTGCTCGGTTTCTTACCTGGTACAGCATTGTACGAGTCACAATAAAAGAGCTCAGCACATCGTAGAAGTATACTAAAGGTTTACTCATGTTTGCATTTGTTAATGCTAGGTTTAGTGTAGGCCGTACGTTATTTTCAAACGTAAACAGAACATTTTATTTCCCTACTTATTTTATTTGTACAACAACCAATGTAATAAAACTTTGCCAGATTCATGTCCATTTGTTTCAAATGAACTGAACATTTCACTTTTAAAGTGTCGCAAAGTGTGCAAGCAGCAATGTAACAGAATTTTGTGGCAATGCCACCACAGATGTGTTTTTCCATTGATCCATTGTTTTCACTTTCAAACAGGTATTCTGAACTTCTCTGTGTCTGCCATTGGTCACCATTGTCCTTCCTCAAACTCACACCAGTAGGGTCTGGATTCTTATAGAGCAATGTTTTGATAGCACCACCGTGTGAGATTCAACCTATGAATAGTTTAGTTAAAGCTGTCTGTGCATATTAAACTGCGATAGGATAGGAAGTATTTTAACTTTGTTTTCACTTTCAAACAGGTATTCTGAACTTCTCTGTGTCTGCCATTGGTCACCATTGTCCTTCCTCAAACTCACACCAGTAGGGTCTGGATTCTTATAGATCAATGTTTTGATAGCACCACCGTGTGAGATTCAACCTATGAATAGTTTAGTTAAAGCTGTCTGTGCATATTAAACTGCGATAGGAAGTATTTTAACTCCGGAAAATTGCATGCATCACCTTTGTTTTTGGAAAATTTGTTTATTGCAGACCATCATTTGCTTCTTCATTAAGTATGACCATGCAATTTTTCTAGAGGGGCTGAAGGAGTGAGTTCCTGAGAGGAGTGGAATGCTAGGAGCGCTCTTAATTTTACTGTGTTTGGCACATGCATTCTCCTCAGAGAGCCCTGCGAATGTCAGCGATGGGATGATCTAGAAGTTTCCAGCCTTTTTTGTTGTTTCTTTTTTCTTGTGTGAGAAGTTACAGAGGAGACTGAGAAACAAAAGAGAGCAAGAAAGGGTGATCTGGAGGTTAGCACTGCTCATTGATGCAGCGGCTAATGTCATGGTTTGTCAAGCGATCACAGTATCTGACCACATCTGTGCTTTCAGGCCTCTGTGTGTCTCCAAGCTTTCTTACTCGTTTTGCTAATAAACGTTCTACGTTTCTTATGTATTTGGTTATATATTATTCATGTTTACTTGTTTCCAGTTTTGTACATTTAAACTTTATGTAAGTTATTTATTTTATATTAGGCACTGCCCTATAGCATGGTGTATTTTTATTTGTTTTGTTAAAAGTTCTATGTTTTATATATATGCTAAAGTGAGTTTGACGTTGTATTTTGTTGCAGTCAAGCAATTGACGCCTAACTGCCGCTAATTCGTAAAATGCACACGGCCCTTTTAAGCTATTTAAAAGCGAAGGAAAGCGAGGAAAAGAGGGAAAAATTCAAACGAACTAAAAATTAACAATTGCTTTACTCTGAATTGCCACTATTTGAAAGTGAAAGTAAAATGCGCACGCCGCTTTTATAAGCTATTTAAAAGTTAATGAAAGCGATGAAAAGAGGGAACATCCCCGGCCCCGCGGTGATACCGGTATTACCGGTGTTGTCACACGTCGATTAACCGGTGGGAAAATTTCCTCACCGTCACAACCCTACGTCTCTTCTGCTATTTGGCCAGAGACGAGTAGATTGAAAATGAAAAGTTACTTATATGTTCGGATTCTTGAAGCGTTCGTATTGATCTCATTTTGAGGCTTCACCACATCAGCAAACTTTCCACTAGTCACACACACACAGTGTTGGATGTCTGAGTTGGCTTTGCTCGGTAGTTATTACTCAGTCCAGAACTATTCCTGTGAATAGTCCCCTTTTGTGATAACTTTTTGCGTCTCTCTGAAAATATATTATACAATATTTTCCAGCTACATCCACATCAGGTTCATTTAGACCAACTTTAGGCTTAGCCTGGATCCAGATATTAAAGAATAAGTGAAAGAGAGAGTGGCGATCAAGAACCACTTGGCTGTGAGAGGAAGTAATTAATGCAAGATGTTCTTTTGATGGCTATTGTATGTGGTTACATTTCTGCTCATGAGTCATTTCAGGTTGAATTCCTATTAGAGTTGTGAGCTATATGTTATCAAAGGGCCTCTCGCTTGCTCACGTTCTCTTTTTTGCTCTCTACATCTGCAGCTGCTTTGAGGACCAGTAGGAGTCACTGTTCTACATGAGTCTTAACCTTTTTCCATCAGGTGAAGATATTACAGTTTGACAAACACGTTTTTGAGATCAGAGCTCTGTAATATATGATTCACTGTGGTCTATGGCCACTCTGAACTACTTAAATGCAAGTAGCTTTTTCATTTCACTTCTATTACAGTATTACTGTACATTATGATGCTGTGCAATCATTCAGCCTCATTCTTCTTCATTCAAACACGTCTGTTTGTGTTGTAGCGTTGGTTATTAACACTGCCGGGCAGTGGAAATTTGCGTAGGCCCCCAAGTGGGTCCCAGCCCCCTGGTTGAGGACCACTGAAGACAGGCGTGTAACATCACAATACAATAAATGTCTTTGTTCAGAACTGAAAATGTTTCCAGAACTCTGTTTCATGTTTGTTTAAGGAAATAAAAGAATAGAAAATAAAAGAAAAATTCTTAAAAAAAAAAAAAAAAAAAAAAAGAATAGGTGCATTTTGGTACAGAGGGAGTCTCTGTGAGGTCTGTCTTTTGTAAGTCACAAAAATCATGAGTAACCACTGAAGTAGATTTGTTGTGGTAGAAATTAAAATTTTGACATTCGTTTAACTCCCCCCACGTGTGCGTCCCTCAGGACCATGACACACACACACTGCCCCATGAGGCGCCTGCACGCTTAATTTGAAATGAACTTTACTGTGGCGGCTTTGAAATGCTAATAGCTAGAGTTTATTTTTCTTTGGTCGCCTTTCCCTCGTTTCACACAAACAGTAGGAGTTTATATAGTTTTGTTACATGCTGAATCTCTGTGTATGTGTATCTGTGGATGTTTTCTTTTCGGTCAGCAGTTCTATATTAACTCTTCGATTTGAAGCTTCACTTTGTTTTTTTTCTCCCACAGAAAGGGTTGATGCTGAGGTCACTTAGTCAGTAGTTTTTGCCTTGGCTTAGACCAGTGGTTTTAAACTGGTTTTGCTTCAGGACCTAGATTTAACAGTGGGAATTGAAATGTTTTTTTATTTTATTTTATTTTCATAACCCATACAGAACCAGCCTGCCATTTCTGGTCACAATGTATCAGTTGAGAACCACTGGCCTAAAATAGATCTCCAGTCCGGGCTAAGGGAGACAGTTTGAAATGAAAAGCAGACTAGATGGAGCAGTTTTTTACTAAATCATCTTCGAATCCTTGTTCACACGTGTCCTCCTCAGGCTCTCGGTGCTGGAGAGAACAAAAGAGCTGCTGTGTGGTGCGGAAGCGAGGTGGTTTCTCATCTGCATGAAGCATGCTGCATTGCTGGACGCATGGTGACAAACAGGCCTTTGACTGCGTCTGACTCTGTTTTCTCTAACGGCCTCCTCACCATGACTCTACATTCCCAACAGCTCTGGAAAACAGGGCGGCAGCCGCCCACTGAGGTTTGCTGCTTAATGAGTGTTTCCCATGTAAAAGGTAAAAAAAAAAAGATCGCCTGGATTTTTTGTGCTCTTTTAATGCAGTTAAATGTTGGTATGTAAATTTTAGGTTAGGGATGTTCATTTGGGTAATTTTTTCTAACCGACAACCGACGCTCGTTAACCGATTATTAACCGTTAACTGACAAGATTATTTTAAATTAGAATTGAATTAAATTAGAAAAGATAAGTGTCTGTGAACAGTTAAAAATACTAACATTTGTTTCCCGGGAATTAATTATACATGCGCAAAAAGCAGCAAACAACAGAACATGAGGATTCACATGGTCATATCATATCACATCACGCACCTGC
>NW_015505481.1:293540-325734 GCF_001515645.1 Sinocyclocheilus grahami | reverse complement strand
ACAAAAGAAAAACTGTGCAACAAGTAGCCTAGTATGCAGAGTTTCGGTTCATATTTATGCTGCGCTAAAGGAAACAGACGGCAGAAAGCGGCATCCTATTTTTCTTTAGGCTTATTTTACAAAAGCACAAAGATTTGTTTTTATTGTGAATGCACACAAATACAAGCAAACCTTTTACAATTCTGATTATCTTTGACTAAAAGGAGTAGATGCTTCTGTTAGAAGGAAAAAATTCAAGTGATTGCGCCAGCGCCGCATGCACGCACACAGTTAAGCATGGCTACCTTGACAATGCAGCCTGTTCATTATCATAATAAAATACAGTCAGTCAAACATATGGAAAAAAACACACTGCTCAGTTCAAATATGTGGTAAAGTCTGTGCCGTTAAGCGTTATCACCATACCACCGTGATGTTATGCGAAACGCTTTGTTTTACGTTGATATTGGAACGCGAGTGAAGTAGGCTACATAATAAATAATATTTTGGCATTCAAATGCATCGCGAATACGGAAACATTTGATTTTGTCAAATGAGAGACCCAACGTTGGTTTCAGTTTCGTTTTGGCTTGTAGTTTATATAGCTATAGCTTCTTATATTTTTAATTCTTGTTCTTTTCTAAATACTGTTAATCGAAATGATTTGTTGTGGAGTGAGGGGAACTAAAATAGCCTAGCTATGTTTACAGTGTTTATTATAATGTTTGTAAACATTTCGCGTCGGCATTAGGCCTATTTCTGAAAGAAACAATTTTCACCTAAAAAAAACTTTTTTTAAATACGCGTAGCGTATTTTAACCATGCAGCAAACCTTTTTAAATATTTTGATAAATTACTGAAAACATTTTTATAAATGACGTTTTAAACCGTTTAACTGATTGTATTACAGTCGGTTAACGGTTAACCGGTTAAAATGAACATCCCTATTTTAGGGATTATTTGTTTATGTAACATTTGGCAGACTGTCATGAAGCTTATCACAATATATCAGATTCAGTCTTTTCAGGATTTTCTTAGACTTTGTGTTAGCTGTCATGTCTTCTGTGTGTTAATAGGGATATAAAAGTTAAGTAAGTATAAGAGTTTGTGCTTTCAGTTCTAGAAACAACTAAAGTAAGCCATGCTTAGGTTGATTGTCAGGTCGTGGCATATTTATTTATTTATTTATTTTTTTAAAGGTGCAATAGGTGATTGTCTTCATAAATTTTTTTTGTTATGCTGGTGAAAGTCTCTTCACATCCAGATAGCAATCATTAAGTTAATTGGTCCAAATGTATTTATCTGTATTTATATATTCTGTGGAAGGCGTAGGACCAAGAAATGTTCGTCCAATCAAAACGCTCGGTCCGAGCGTTTTAATTGGCTTTCCTACCTGCCTGTCAACGTATGTATCTGCATACCTCTGCGCACCCGGTTCACGCAGACAGGATACGTCATCAGTGCGTTCACGCACACTGTGCAGACTACTTTCCTGGTATTGCACTGCTTTTAAAGTTTTCTCACCGGTGAATGACTCATGATGTAGCCCAGTGGTTCTTGATCCCAGATATTTTGCATGTCTCGCTTAGTTAACACCCGATTCAGATAACCAGCTCGTTAGAAGTAAGCTACGTGCATGAACTGTGCCGATCGATATGATCCCTACACAGTGTTCATTGCTCCCTACTCCCTGAGCAGGGGAAATCCATTTAAGTTTACTTCACTTCGGAACATGGGTTGGAATTGGGAACCGCTGATGTAGCCTAGTAATGTTGTCTCTTGTATTCTGGTCTGTGAGCATATATGCGTTCAGGGGGCGTGGCTTTGGACGGCGATTGCAGGGAGGGTGGGATGTTCGCTTTCAGTGCTATCAGGCTAAAGTTAGCATTTTCCAAGATCTCCTACTGCACCTTTAAGTATCAGGAGCAAATATTGATGTTTTTCACTACACAATTTGTTTTGTATGTTTTTCACTACGATATGTTAGTAATTACAAAGTTTTACAAATGTAATTTAACTCTGTGAACAAATTTAGTCAAAATTATATAACTAGTGGTCGACCGATATATCGCCAAGGCCGATATTTGGCATTTTTCAAATATCTGCATCGGCCGATACGTTTTTCTGTTTGGCCGATGTGTTCGAGGCAGAACTTTTATTTTGACAGCGCGCCAGACTTTTATTTTGATGGCGCGGAGAACGCAGCGCCTAAGCACACAGTGCTCACATTCTCCCTTTTGATTTGAATGAGTGTTACCTTGGCTTTATTTGAAGAAATATGATTCTCAAATCCCAATGCACACAAACTTCCCAGATTACTGAGTGCCCTGTTGGTTACAGTGTTTACTTCCTCATTAATTATATTTTTATTAAATATTTATTTATTTGTGAAAAATACTTTGTTATTTAAAGTAAGTATGTTTATTTTACACATCACTTTTATTTTGATGGCGCGGAGAACGCAGCGCCTAAGCACACAGTGCTCACATTCTCCCTTTTGATTTGAATGAGTGTTACCTTGGCTTTATTTGAAGAAATATGATTCTCAAATCCCAATGCACACAAACTTCCCAGATTACTGAGTGCCCTGTTGGTTACAGTGTTTACTTCCTCATTAATTATATTTTTATTAAATATTTATTTATTTGTGAAAAATACTTTGTTATTTAAAGTAAGTATGTTTATTTTACACATCTATTTTTTTATCCATTTTCAAATGATTTAAAATTTCTTAAATATTAATTAAAATAAATAAAATGATATCGGCTTTATATCGGCCACCCTGCTTTCCAAGATATCGGCATCGGCAGTCAAAAAACCAATATCGGTCGACCACTATATATAACGATAAATGATTACATAGTGTGCAGCTTTTTGTTTTCGTTTATGCCATTTTAGTTGATGCTTCTGTCACAATATTCTCATTTTGACAACCGCATATGTATTTCATGAGCAGTGGCAGAAGGGTAGTGTTTGAAAACAAGGGATCAAACAGACTCGCAAGTTCAATATGAGTCTATAGAGTCTCTGTCATCTCTCTGGCTGTTGGCTTTGACTCTGTGGGGCCGTAGTGTGAAGGCGGCCCTCCACAACTGTGAGTGTGTGATTTGTGCAGCTCTTATCCTTTTACAAACCTTAGGCATTCTCTTTCTCGGCTTGAGCCTTGTGGTTTTGACTGGGGATGAGCATGTACAGCTGGCTCCCCTGCTCTTGTGTCGGGGTCAGAGACCCTCTGTGCCAGCTGTACCCCCACACCCAGGGCCAGACGGACACACTGGCATGGCTTGTGACAGCCGCTTGTGGCCATATCGTGTGTCTCTTGGCATCTAGCAGGAATAATGAGATCTGTTCTTATCTGGCTGTCTGCATGTTCTTCAGGGGATAAACTCAATCCCAGCAGTGCGAGCCAAGCTGTTGATCGGACAAATTAGCACTGGATCCAAGGATGGGGGTCACTGTGCAGTCAGAGGGTTGAGGAGACCGGCAGTTGTAAAGTGATACTGCTGTTGTTTTGTTGTGAAGCATGTTGTGTGATCAGTTATCTGACATAGCTTTTTCTGCATATATCATGATAATGGAAATTCTCTGTGGCCTGCTGTGACGTGTCAGAATGCAGATTAATCTTTTTCTTCTGTTCTGAAATCAAGAGTTGTGACTACTGACTAAAGATGCACCTATATTACAAATCTAGCCAATTTCATATTATTTACATTTTACATCTGATAACTGATAAATGTTCGATACTAAAATTCTATACTGTTTATCAAAATAAATGAAAATGAACAACATTTTAAATGCTATTTAGATGTAGACATCACAACCACTGTTGTTTACATTAACTAAAGCTATCAAAAATGTGAAGCCAACAGTGCACGATAAATAAAGTTATTGTCTATCAAAAAAAAAGTCGGCTCACAATCGCCTAAACGAGTCGTCAGGAATTTGAATCTTATTCTGTTACGGCTCTACGTCACGAAGTAACACATTTGCATAATGTCTGCCCACGTTCTACATCGCCAACTTGCCTGCCCACAAACAGTAAAATCATGTCGAGAAGACTTGACACTTACCACTGAGAAATGTCGTGCTTGCGAATCAGTCTCTTGTCGATCAGCCAGTTTAACCGTTTCATCATCAGACTCCGGCTCGAATTGGTTAGGTACGATCGATACCATCTTTTCTATGTATTGACAAGTCCCCAGGGCTGTCGTTCCATCATGGCAATGGGCATTTCGTTTCTGACACGCACTGTACGCGGTAGACCAATCCAGAGCCAATCTCTCTACAGCTCTGGACCAATCACAAAGGACTGCGCCATCTGACCAATCACAGCAGTGAGGGCTCATGGAAAGGAGGGGTTTAGAGAGACTGATTCTTTGAACTGCTTCGCACGAGTCGTTTACAAATCATTTAGAAATTAGTTAAAATGAAATCTATTTTTTGAGAAAACTAACATGTTTTTTGACCTTGCATGCATGTAAACCTGTTTTAGGAGACTCATAAAACAATATTATCAACCTTAAAAATGGCATAATAGGGGCACTTAAAAAAAAAAACCCAAAAAAAACACTAATTAGACTGACAAAGTTCTGGCATGAAACTCTGATGGCGCAGTCCGATAGATCTACCTCAATGTGACATAATGACGACATCACCACATGTCATAGCTGATTGGTTCTCTCCTATATCTGTAACCAATGAGCTCAATGCTCAACATTCAAATATTTGGCTAATGCTTGTAGTAGCAGTTGCAGTACACTTCAGAAACCCTCCACTTCCCCCAGCTCTACCTGTATAGATCTGCTACAGGGTGATTCATGTATGCTATGGGGTTATTTCATATATGTTATATGTGCAGCAGCATGTCTCTGGATGTATTGGCAGTAGCAAGTCTCGGTACTTGCTCTGTCGTAGCAGCAGATCTATTTTGCCAAAACCAAACACATTAACATTTTTCACGTACATTACCATGCCAATCCCTCAGAGAGTTGTCATGACAGAAATATAATTATACACTAAAATAACTGATCACAACTTTATAATGTACAGTATGAAAAACTATATTAATTTTTAACAATGTTATTAAATTAAGTGTTTTTAAAGATAAAGTGATCATTGTGTCGTTTTGCTGCAGGTGAATATGAATGAATGATGCATTTAAAGATTTATAGAATATGAAATCTGAGAAAACAATAATAAACTGTTGTGGAAAAAGTGTTAATTTGTTAAAGACTATACACAAGAAATTGGTAGATATGTGTACACAGATTTTCTGTCTAAGGCTAATACATGCTGACTGTTTGGCAGACAAAACGTGGAAGCAGAATATACAGTTCTGTTCTTTTGATATCTACTTTACTTGCTACTTAGAGACAAGCACTAAATATCTTTTAAAGATTTCAGTAACTTGGCAAAGTTTTTGGTAAAAATCCTAAAGTGAATTTATCCTCATCCTGTAGGAGCCCTTTACCTTGCCTAAAAAGAGTCAGCTCGCAATCGCCTAAACGAGTCGTTACGGTTCTACATCACAAAGTAACACATTTGCATAATGTCTGCCAACTTACCCGCCCACAAACAGTAAAATATCCGTGTGGTTAACATCATGTCGAGAAGACGCTGTATCCTATGCTGTGAAAGTAAATTTGTTTTACCACATCTTATAATTACCACAACCTTGTTAACACACTTGTTAATGTCCTGCTCCAGTCATGCTTGCGAATCAGACTCTTGTCGATCAGCCACTTTTCATCATCAGACTCCGGCTCGAATTGGTTAGGTACGATCGATACCATCTTTTCTATGTATTGACAAGTCCCCAGGGCTGTCGTTCCATCATGGCAATGGGCATTTCGTTTCTGACACGCACTGTACGCGGTAGACCAATCCAGAGCCAATCTCTCTACAGCTCTGGACCAATCACAAAGGACTGCGCCATCTGACCAATCACAGCAGTGAGGGCTCATGGAAAGGAGGGGTTTAGAGAGACTGATTCTTTGAACTGCTTCGCACGAGTCGTTTACAAATCATTTAGAAATTAGTTAAAATGAAATCTATTTTTTGAGAAAGCTAACATGTTTTTTGACCTTGCATGCATGTAAACCTGTTTTAGGAGACTCATAAAACAATATTAGCAACCTTAAAAATGGCATAATAGGGGCACTTAAAAAAAAAAACCCAAAAAAAACACTAATTAGACTGACAAAGTTCTGGCATGAAACTCTGATGGCGCAGTCCGATAGATCTACCTCAATGTGACATAATGACGACATCACCACATGTCATAGCTGATTGGTTCTCTCCTATATCTGTAACCAATGAGCTCAATGCTCAACATTCAAATATTTGGCTAATGCTTGTAGTAGCAGTTGCAGTACACTTCAGAAACCCTCCACTTCCCCCAGCTCTACCTGTATAGATCTGCTACAGGGTGATTCATGTATGCTATGGGGTTATTTCATATATGTTATATGTGCAGCAGCATGTCTCTGGATGTATTGGCAGTAGCAAGTCTCGGTACTTGCTCTGTCGTAGCAGCAGATCTATTTTGCCAAAACCAAACACATTAACATTTTTCACGTACATTACCATGCCAATCCCTCAGAGAGTTGTCATGACAGAAATATAATTATACACTAAAATAACTGATCACAACTTTATAATGTACAGTATGAAAAACTATATTAATTTTTAACAATGTTATTAAATTAAGTGTTTTTAAAGATAAAGTGATCATTGTGTCGTTTTGCTGCAGGTGAATATGAATGAATGATGCATTTAAAGATTTATAGAATATGAAATCTGAGAAAACAATAATAAACTGTTGTGGAAAAAGTGTTAATTTGTTAAAGACTATACACAAGAAATTGGTAGATATGTGTACACAGATTTTCTGTCTAAGGCTAATACATGCTGACTGTTTGGCAGACAAAACGTGGAAGCAGAATATACAGTTCTGTTCTTTTGATATCTACTTTACTTGCTACTTAGAGACAAGCACTAAATATCTTTTAAAGATTTCAGTAACTTGGCAAAGTTTTTGGTAAAAATCCTAAAGTGAATTTATCCTCATCCTGTAGGAGCCCTTTACCTTGCCTACAGTAATGCATGTGACCTGCTTTCTCAGCACAGCTCCCAGCAGACCCAGTTATCAAATGCAGAGTGGTTTATGATTATCTCAGACTGTTTGACTTTATATAAAATAATAGCGCTCACTCTGTTTACTCTTGTGGTTTAAGTAGGAAGAAATCTAAATTAACCAGTGGGACCCTGATGTGAGTGAGTAGTCTGTGCCAAATCATGAGCTAATAATGATCTGATTCCAAACTCTTGTTTGTTTCATGTGGACTGGGGTTGTACAAATTCATTTGTTTTTGGTACAATCTAAAATTGTTAAGTAAATTGTAAGTTTGGGGATGTTTTGCGCATGATTTTGGTTTTGGGGGGGGGGCCACAAAAGGATTCACCCTTCACAAGGGGGCCTTCTGCTGAAAAAGTTTGAGAACCACTGGTCTATAGAACTGATATATATTATAATCAGTGATGCTGTCTACTCTGGATGCGGCGCGACACGACAAATCCTTGACAGTAAACTGCTGCCGCGTTCTATTTATGACGTGCTGACACAAATTTCAAATTATTTTTAACGGTTGCTTTGTCGCGTCCAGTGTAGACAGACTTTAGCTGATGCGGCGCAGCGCGACACGACTACTGTCTCGTCCGGTGTAGACACGGTGTAACGGTTGCCTGTTACATTACAGTACATAAAATTTCACTTACCACATAAAGCGTGTAAGGAGAGATGAGTGAGGACGATGGCAAATGATTTGCAGATCTGTGATGTCTATTAATCAAAGGACAAAAAAATAAATAAAGAGGACAAAAGTACCTCTGACAAACATATGATCTTGTAAAATGTATGGCAAGTACTGCAGCTCCATAGTATAAACAGCAGAGTATGTGAGCGGAGTGGAGCGGCAACAATTTCCCCTCCGCGCTCCAAATGTTCAATAATCACTCCACTCCCGCTCCACAACCTCACTCCACTGATCAGAAACACCGCTCCGCGGCTAAATGATTTCACTATGCTTGAAAAATCAAAGTTCTGTTCAGAAATTATATTAAACGAAAAATAAATGCATAATACTAGAAGAATAGTTTTAACATGGTTTATTGGAACACTACAATTAGCCCAAGTCCATATTAAATGACTGCTTAACTCGCTTAGCTTACTTAACGTCTCTCTACTATGGCGAAGCTGAGGGTAGTTACTTCAGAAACATAAAGAATATGCTGTAACTTCACAGGACTTAAGCTGATAAATCACAGGACTAGGGCTGGGTATAGAGTTCGATACTTTTTAAGCACCGACCGAATTGCCTCGATACCATCGAGTATCGGAAAAACGTCTCGTCGTTCGTACCAAATTTCGATATCTAAGGGGTTAATCTCATCAGCGTCAGTGAGCCAAGAAGCCTGCAGCACTAGCCGGTGTGTTCGACTAGAAGAGGTCACGCTCCGTGTTTGACATCCGCGAGAGCGATTCCAAAACGTACGGAGCAGTCTGCTCTCATAGCTCTCGTGGTACTGTAATACACCGATCGGTCTGCAGTCGGTCCGTGTCAAGTCGAACACACCTACTAGTTTACACTGGTTACACTCAGAGATGTGGCGCAAGGCTACATTTACACTGATGCGTTTGTTTTAAAATGAAAACGATCCTCGTCATACTGACAAAGTATGTCTACAGCATACAGACCGGTCATTCATTTCCAATGGAGAGTAGCGAGGGAGCAGGAGATGAGTCTTTGAGTTTGTATAAACATCAACAAGCTGAAAACTAAAACCGATGTTTTTTTTTTTTTAGATAATGTAATCTTGTTAAAATTGATTTCATAAAATTGGTGTCGAAAAAAGTATCGTTCAGGAACCGGTATCAAAGTCAAGGTATCGGCATCGATATCGAAAAAATTTTAATGATACCCAGCCCTACACAGGACAGCATTGACCAAATTTTCTTCATTCCTGAATGTATGCACGCGATCTGTACGTTATGTGCGAGCTTGTGTGTTCTGTCCGTGTGCAGCAATGTAGCAGCACATTAGTTTCGAGCGGAGATTAACAAACTGTTCAACTTACAACATGCTTTAACCTCCCGCACTCGTCCATCGCCATTTTAACCTTTATATGTGATCCACATATCTGTCAAGCTAACTAATTATGTTTAATGCGTGAGTTGGCATAATTTGTGCTCGTGACGGAGCAGTAGCGGAGCGTTCTCGGAGCGAGTGAAAACCTCAATGCTCCGACTTTCAAAAAATCCGCTCCTAGCTCCAGGCAAAATCACGCCGCTCTGCTCACATACTCTGATAAACAGAGTACGTGCGATCGCGAATCTCAAAAGTGAAAGTGAAACTAAAAGCGATCATGCATTCCAAAACACGATGCCAGTTTCAATGCCAGGTATAATGGCAGCTCCCTAATGCCGCAATACATATGTAGTATAATTACCCAATTATATAACTGCAAGGAAAAATATTGAAATATATATTTTCCTCCCATCTCGTATTTATTCACTACACGTCATTTTCTTTTCGAACACGGTATTGGGATGCGGGGGGGAATGTGTGTGGGGGTGGGGGGCCCAACCCTAGTCATAACACAATCTCAGATGAGCTCATGTATTACATACTCTCACAACCATGTAAACTGTGCTCTTGTGACCACTGTAAAAGTAAAGCTTTAAGACAAATGGTTTGCGTTAGTCTAGGAGAAGAATGAATCGGCCCTTCTTTCTCTGCACTGGGGAACAAAGATGGGTTGGCATAATTTGTGCTCGTGACGGAGCAGTAGCGGAGCGTTCTCGGAGCGAGTGAAAACCTCAATGCTCCGACTTTCAAAAAATCCGCTCCTAGCTCCAGGCAAAATCACGCCGCTCTGCTCACATACTCTGATAAACAGAGTACGTGCGATCGCGAATCTCAAAAGTGAAAGTGAAACTAAAAGCGATCATGCATTCCAAAACACGATGCCAGTTTCAATGCCAGGTATAATGGCAGCTCCCTAATGCCGCAATACATATGTAGTATAATTACCCAATTATATAACTGCAAGGAAAAATATTGAAATATATATTTTCCTCCCATCTCGTATTTATTCACTACACGTCATTTTCTTTTCGAACACGGTATTGGGATGCGGGGGGGAATGTGTGTGGGGGTGGGGGGCCCAACCCTAGTCATAACACAATCTCAGATGAGCTCATGTATTACATACTCTCACAACCATGTAAACTGTGCTCTTGTGACCACTGTAAAAGTAAAGCTTTAAGACAAATGGTTTGCGTTAGTCTAGGAGAAGAATGAATCGGCCCTTCTTTCTCTGCACTGGGGAACAAAGATGGCGCAGCTCCATTGTTTATCTGCTGTAAGACCTCCTAGCAAGGGAACAAATGTCTTGCTCCCCTCCAGCTTCTTTCTCTCCTTCTGACATCTGCATGCAGGGCTTTCCAGAAACCGAATAGGAAGCATGGTTGGAGAAAGTCAGTAGATGCTGACAGAAACTCTGGAGATGGGTGCATGTTGAGCTTGATCATTGCATGATGGCTGCATGTTCACAAGATCTCCTGCATTTGCCCTCAGAGAACGTGAACGCTGCCTCTTGGAATTGTTGTAAACTTAGAAGGGTTTATTTGCGCTCCGTGTTAATAAAAACTGATGTTGAAACTCGAGCCCCCCCCTCTGGTGGGTGAAAGAAGGGAAGTGGCTTATTGTCAAGAGCCACGGCCTGTAATTTATGGCGCCCTACTACAGGAATTTCCATGAATGCTGCCTGTTCAGTTTCATGATACACGTTTGGAGTGACCACAATAATCTGGCACATCTGATTCTATTAAGTAAACAAGGTTATTATTAGTCTTACTCCTTTTCCCTCAAACATACAACTTGCAGCATGAGACTAGACATGAAATAGAAATGCACAGTAATTTTCCATGCATGGGTCATTTGAAAAGTGGACCGATGGACTCATTGATTAGGAGTGTAATCTAAGCCTCCCTGTACTGTCGATGGATTCTGTAAAAGTTAAGGTGTGGTTTTCCTTCTAAACTCTCAGTGAGGTATCATGGGTGATCTGCTTTTGATTTAGGGACACTGATCGAAAAGCATGTGTTTTTGGCAGGGTTTTAGATCAAGACTAAACAAAAATAAAAAGATACAGTGGGTTGTTTTTTTTTTTTTACAAATTATATTATTAGTGTTGGGATCTTGTGCAGGAAATTAGATGCAAGAAATCTGATTAGTGGCCTCAAATAGTGCACAATTTTTAAATCAGTTTAATAATGAATTGCTGGAAATACTTTAGTTGTGTTATAACTCATTTCATTAGTTATGATGTGAATTTCATAAAATCCTAAAGTGTTTTTCATTTCAGATTTATATCAATATTAAGTAAATAATGTGAATATGTATGTTATATAAACACACATGCTTATACACTAAATTGAGCTTATAAATCATCTTATAAAAAATCTTGTAAATCATACAGAATTAGTTTTTTTGAGAATGTAAAAATGCAGACAGTTTTCTGTAAAGGGGTAGGTTTAGGTGTAGAGTTGGTGGAGAGTGATAGAATGTATGGGTTGTACAGTATAAAATCCATTAAGCCTATGGAGAGTCCCCACAAGGATAGTAAACCAGACGTGTGTGTAAATAATATAATATCTCTCAAAATTTCTCACTGAATAAGTGAGATCCCACAAATTCTTGGAAGAATTGAAGAACAAAAGCTCGGCTCAGGTAATTCAGAACTCATAAATCATTGGTGCTGGACAGTTTAAACTCTTGCTCTGTTTTCTCTCAATTCAGGACTGGGGAGACAGGCAGCCGCTTAGCTCTGTGTGTGAGTGTGTGTCTGTGTGTGCGTGCTTTGTCAGGCAGATAGGCCTCCTGCTTTCTTTCTCTCACTTTTCTCTGGCCATCTCTTTTCACTGAGTTCTCTGGAGTTGCAGAGGGGTGTGGTGAGCTAGTGTCACATGACACTGTGTAGGTGGAGTCAGAGAGAAGCCCAGAGACTCCAGCTGAGGCTCACACTGGAGGTTTAAGGCTGAGCAGGGACGAGCAGAGGGTAGGTCAACACATTTTTCACTCTCTCTTCCTCTCTTTTCCCTTTTCTTTCACTCGATATCTCCCATTCTGTTTGTGTATTGCTGCCTCTTGTTTCTTTACAAGCATCGACTAACATTGTAAAAAAGTTCACTTAAAAACAAGCTGGACTTTTGTGCGTACATGTTGGTGTGTCTGTAAAATACATGTCTGTATAAGTATGATTTTTCCATGTTCACGCCTGAGACTCACTCGGCCTGTTTTCCATGTTAGAGCTTCATGGATGTTTAAACTGGAAAGTTCTCAACACATTTTTCACTCTCTCTTCCTCTCTTTTCCCTTTTCTTTCACTCGATATCTCCCATTCTGTTTGTGTATTGCTGCCTCTTGTTTCTTTACAAGCATCGACTAACATTGTAAAAAAGTTCACTTAAAAACAAGCTGGACTTTTGTGCGTACATGTTGGTGTGTCTGTAAAATACATGTCTGTATAAGTATGATTTTTCCATGTTCACGCCTGAGACTCGGCCTGTTTTCCATGTTAGAGCTTCATGGATGTTTAAACTGGAAAGTTCTGAGCAGGGAAGATTTATTAGGTCTCTTTAAGCATCTGTGAGTTTGCAAAGGGGGCGTTTGCCTGTTCCGCTCTCCTTTTTCATCCTTTACTCCCTGTCTGCACCTTCTGTATTGGCCTTGTAATTAAACGTGTGTAGGTTACAGGGCTGCATGAGACCCAGACATGCTAGCCCTGTGTAATTTCACCTCCTCAGAGCCGTTGTTCACAGACGAGTTGCGCAAAACCACGTTTATATATGAACGTGGTTTTGCGCAGCTTGTCTGTGAACAACAGTTCTGTGTAGTAAATGCTGCTTCATGTGAAAACACGCACGTGATGGAGATTTACCGCTGATTACAGAAGCGGCTTTACTGACAAGATGTGCATTAAATATCGCATGCGATTTATCGTGCAGCCCTAGCAGGCGATTAATTTTTTTCAGTTTAACGCGTTAAAAATATTTAACGAAATTAACGCAGGGGCGGGGCTAGAGTCTAGCTCCAGTTTCAAAGGACAAAAAAAAGAGGAAAAAATTACTTTTACAGCTTTAAGGATTCATCTATATTTAATTTAGTGTTTGATATTTTTTTCAGTTTAACGCGTTAAAAATATTTAACGAAATTAACGCAGGGGTGGGGCTAGAGTCTAGCTCCAGTTTCAAAGGACAAAAAAAGAGGAAAAAATAACTTTTACAGCTTTAAGGATTCATCTATATTTAATTTAGTGTTTGATCATTTAAATGTAAATGTCTGTATATTTCTGCCGAAGGGCACAGGAAAATATGACATTTATTATAATGGGTTTATGTGAAGATTGTTTTAAGATTACTTAAATTAGAAGTTTTTTTTTTTAATTCTAATAAATGTTCAAATTTATAGTTCTCAATTATACTGTAATGTTGAATGGCTATAGTCAATGGTTAAATATAAGGGGAGGGGGGGCAATTTGATAGAGAAATCAGTACTGGTATCATTGATACTGGCCTTCAGTCATAAAAAAGATATGCCATTAAACAAATTTAAAAAAATATATATACTGTCTTTATGTTGCTTGTACATTAATTTGAAGATTGAATGTGAAATTTTTGCAATATAAAAGTATATTTAAAAACTTTAATGTTAGGTGGTCGCGATTAATTTCAGAAAAATGTGTGATTTAATTAGTTTTTTTTTTTTAATCGATTAACAGCACTAATATATATATCTTTTTTAAAATTCCTGTTAAAACATTACAATAATGAAAAATTGGGTCAATTTGCTTAATTGACTCAAATTTTTGCAATATAAAAGTATATTTAAAAACTTTAATGTTAGGTGGTCGCGATTAATTTCAGAAAAATGTGTGATTTAATTAGTTTTTTTTTTTTAATCGATTAACAGCACTAATATATATATCTTTTTTAAAATTCCTGTTAAAACATTACAATAATGAAAAATTGGGTCAATTTGCTTAATTGACTCAAATAAATATGTAGTATCACAATGCAAAAAACTTCTAAAAATCCTAAAAACACACTTAATTTTCTGAAAAATATATTATACTGTTTATACTCATTTATATGCCTGCCCACATCCTGCAGGGGACCAGGAAGAAAACCACACACTCTCTTCCTCTCCATCCTGGTCATTTCTGTGTCATTATCTGTTTGTTTCTGTGTGGGAAAAAAACTGTTATTCTCATCCATTTACTTCAGCCTATTACAGTTGTTACCAATGACACTTTCACAGACTGCGATTAATTTCAGAAAAATGTGTGATTTAATTAGTTTTTTTTTTTATCGATTAACAGCACTAATATATATATCTTTTTTAAAATTCCTGTTAAAACATTACAATAATGAAAAATTGGGTCAATTTGCTTAATTGACTCAAATATGTAGTATCACAATGCAAAAAACTTCTAAAAATCCTAAAAACACACTTAATTTTCTGAAAAATATATTATACTGTTTATACTCATTTATATGCCTGCCCACATCCTGCAGGGGACCAGGAAGAAAACCACACACTCTCTTCCTCTCCATCCTGGTCATTTCTGTGTCATTATCTGTTTGTTTCTGTGTGGGAAAAAAACTGTTATTCTCATCCATTTACTTCAGCCTATTACAGTTGTTACCAATGACACTTTCACAGACTTGTCACCATTTGTTGAGGTGTTAAAATATGGGAAGAGTAACAGCATTCTCAGCATTTGATTCTGTTGTCAACAGGTTTGATATACAGCCATTGCTTAATATGAAATAGTCACTAACACAAAAAATAAATAGTTTAGGCCAAGAATCATTAGCGCACTCTGTATGTCTCATTGTAGGTGGCCACTCGGAGCATGTCAGAGACTGTCAGATGTATTGAGAGCCAGAGGTGTTCATTCACTGCCAACAAAGTGAAAGCACTTCTACAGCACATTTCGTTCCTCGTTTGGGAGAATCTCCTCATTTTGATGAGTCATCTCAAACTCCTCGCTGCCCTTTCTCTATTTATACAGTCGACACTCTCGTACTCTCCCAAACCCAGAGAAGCAGACCTCTGAGGGTTTCAGCCCACTTCCACTGAAAACTCCACAGGACTTTTAGAAGGATTCTTGCGGGATGGAGATGTTTTCTATAATTGGCTTTGTTGGGAATATTCGTGGTGTGTATGTTTCTGCTTTCCTGTATATGTCTGCTAGCATTAAACCCTTTGGTCTTTGGCAGCAATGGAGCGTGGTCACCCTGTACCTTCTGTGGTGAAGAGAGCCGTGGCGGTTAAGTGTCATAAACACCTGCCTGGCACATGAGGTTATCACAAACATGCTTTCATAGGCACTGCTAGTGTCTGTCATCACACCTGTATAACCAGTACTGATTTGCACTGCAAAGTATTGGGGAATGTCTAGATTTAACGGATGGTAAGAAATGAAATTCATGCCTCCAACTGTAATTATTCTTTCAGTTGTTATTCTTTATTCTTTATAATTCTTTCAGGGGTCATTCTTGTTCCTGTGAACAACTGAATCCTGTTTACCATCATTATAATTGTAAATTATTCAAGTAACTTTCAACATAAACATTAAATGTCGCCTTAGGCTATTTAAGCATAAGTAAACATTCATTTTTTTCATAAACAGTAGCTTGCGTTTCTGGTCTGTTCACGTTGATGTATTGTCTGGTGGTTTTACTGTACTTGATCACTTTGGTCATGAGACCTATTTCAAGGATCAACAACTCAAGATGGTTTCTGGGCATATTTGGACAATCATATGACTGAGCTAAGTGGATGTGTTCATTTATCTCAATACAGATGACGTGCAGGAATTTCTATTTGAACCTGTTTCTGAAGAACTGATAGTGAATGTAAAAGGCCCTTTTGCAACAGGAATTCATGTTTGCCTGAGAACTGAAGCCTGCTGAGGAATCGCTCATGTTTTATCTCTCATCTGATCTCTCATGTGATCTTCACTGATCTTCCACATTGTAGAAGTGATGTCACTGTGCTGTATTAGCTTTGCCTCGATTCCCAGATGTTGTGTTTCTTCTGGTTGTCGTCAAATCCGGTGCTCTCACCTTGAGGTCAGATCCATGATCCATCTTTCAAAGTTCATTCCGGTCATTCCACAGATACACTTTAACCCCTCAAGACTACCGTTAGATCATGACAGATTTCCAGAGGTCCTATCACTCCAGCTATGCTGTACAGGTCGCTCATATCTAGTTAGCCAGAGGAACAGATTGCGGATGACTTCATTTCGACTAAAAGCTTGTCATTTCCTCTTTGCGCATTTCATATTTTGGCAGTCAGGAACATTAATACTATGCATATTAATGTTCCTGACTGCCAAAATATTAAATGCAACATTAGGAGTTGGTGAGCTTGTTAGCCAAGTCACATTTATTTTCATTCCAGTTTCTTCAAATGTAAACGTGGATGAGCATACCGTTTCGGAATGTTTCCTGTTCCATATTGTTTTTCACACTGTCCTTATCGCTCACTCGCACTTCTGCTGTCCTTTGCCAGTTTGCGAGTACAATATCCCTCACTTCCAGACGTTTTTCCATTGTGTGCATGACTCCATCTGCTTTTACAACCCCGAGCATCAGAGGTCATCCTCTCCGGCCCAACACTCTGTGGGCTAACACTGTGTTTGTGTAGAGTTAACAGCAATTTCCCTTCTGCATTGAACTGCTCTCTGTGGGAGGCCACAGTTTGCTTATTCCCTCTCTCCTTTTGTCTCTCTCTCTCTCTCTCTCTCTCTCTCTCTCTCTCTCTCTCTCTCTCTCTCTCTCTCGTTGTTGATTTTCCCACTCTGACCTTGCTTGAATTATTCTGTAACTCTCTAACCGGCTGAATCTTGCCTCTGTGAGTCTTTTGTAGTTTTCCGGAGCTTAATCATAATCTTTCATATAATTGTATGCATCTCATTGTATATTGCATATCCTCGGGCATATTCCAGGCAGTACTTTTTTTTTTTTCTGGAATCGTTTACTTCTGAGAACTGAGAAGTAAAGGTTTTGGCAAAGTGATGGCTCCCCTGAGTAATGGCGTTTTCCCCCCCGCAATCTTTGAAATGGTAATGGTACCATTTGACAAAAATATAGTGTAGAAGACAAGATATATGAATCATCTTGCCATATTTTTTTTCTTGGAATCATGTTGGGGAATGTATAAGGAGAAGAACAGACATATTGAATGAGTTTGTGACCATTTTTCCAGAGCTCACAGGAAATGTCTTATCAGCTGAAGTTAAGTTATATATTTTACACGTTCAAGGGGTTGCTTGATTCTGACAAATCATACTGGTGCTTTAATTAAGGCTACAAAGATTAGAGATGCACCACGTATTTGTACTATATTGGTTATCAATATATGTTAGATATTTTTAATTAATCTGTATGGCTCAGTATTGGATATACACTACTGTTCAAAAGTTTGGGGTCAGTACATTATTCTTTTCTCTTTTTTTTTGGAAATAAGTTTCTTATGCTCACCAAGGCTGCGTTTATTTAGTAAAATCAGTCATATTGTGAAATATTACAATTGAAAATACCTCATTAAAAAAAAAAAATGAAACGATCTTATGTAACATTATAAATGTCTTTTACTGTCACTTTTGAACAATTTAATGCGTTCTCGAGAATAAAAGTATATTTTTAATTTATGTTGACTAGTATAAATAGTGTATAATTTTAGATCAGCTGTTAACATGAAAATAATGATCAGCTTATCAGTATTAAACAGAATTTTCCCTACTAACAAGACTGTGTTAATCCTCTTCAGCTAAATAATCGGTTAGTCTTGATAGTTAGAAGATCACTTGTGCTTGTAAAGATGCCTTTCTCAGATGGCCCAAACAGGAAGTTGCTGCTAATTCATGAAATATGGTTTCACAGCTTGATCTGAGCACTGTGGACTCCGCTTAGTCTGGGATGAGACCATTTCTTCCTCTGTATGCTCTTTCAAATCCTCTAAGACTGCTTTACCAGTGTCCCACCACGGACACAGTCCGTGATTTGCAACCTCTACCTCAGGCTGGGAGGAATAAATCAGTCGTTCAGTCTGACTTCCTCTCTTCGAACTCTTTTTGCTGGAATCCATTTACAAAGCTATTGAATGCTTGGAGATTTGACAGCGTTAGAAGAAAGATGTTTTTTGCCTGTAATTGAAAACAGAGAGCGACTAATACCATCCAACTCTCGAGTTTCTGATGGAAAGTTTTGTTTTTGTCCGTTGAGATCTTGGGGTGTTGTTGGATTGTTTTTAACAAATCACTGTGTTATGCAAAAAGCTAATTTAAAAAATAACAATGTAAACCGTAGTTGGATTTTCACTGTTGATGATAATAGCTGCTTGTGTTGTTTGTGATGGCAAGAACTGTGATTTGGTTCTCATTACGTCAAAAATGTAAAATGCTGTTCTGATGATAGCTTGGAAACAGATTTGTTATTTGTATGGATCCCATGTTGGTTAAAAACAAGTCTCGGGGTTCCAACATTCTCCAATCCAGGAAATGGCTATCAGCCACAGGGCTGTGTGCTCACCTCTCCTCTCACCCACGTTGTTTTTCTCTGCGGGAGTTTGTGTTCAGTTGGCCCGTCTAACTGTTATCTCCTCAGGCATGGAGTCTGTTAGCGGTGGAGGCCCCCAAACCTGTCAGTCGACACCGTGTCTGTCATAGCAGTTCACTTAGTGATGACTCACAGGAATGAGAGAGGATTGCATGCATTTTCACTACGGCCTTTGATCTTGAGTTATTAAAGTGCCTTTTTACGTTTTTAATGTGTTAATCTGAAAATGAGAAACATCATAATTTGTTCACTGTCAGGTTGGTTTTCTTCTTTAAAATACAAAAGAAATATATTTCACAATATAAATTTTTTTTCCTGTTTTTTTTAATCAAATAAATGCAGCCTTGATGAGCATAAGAAACTCCTGTAAAAAAAACATAAAAAACGTTCTGATCCCAAACTTTTGACCGGTAGTGTGTATTAGTGTTGTCATGGTACCAAAATTTCAATATTCGGTACCAATACCAGTGAAAATCCACGATTCTCGGTACCAATTTCGGTACCAAAGCAAAACACAAAAACATGCTAATTGAACAAAATTTTTATTAATAACGTTAAACAAAAATTAAATGTACAAAACCAATGCCATTCTTTATACTTCTTTAAAATTGTTTCAAGTTTTCCCACAAGTAATATAAGTATGAAAAAAGTAAACAAGTTTCACCCAAAAGTTTAGTCATAGTTCTGCTGCCACTGAAAAACATCTGTAAACTGTTGTCTGTTTTAGGGTTTGCTGCTGTGTTTCAGGATCTTCCTCAGTCTGCAGCTGTAAGAGGAAAATATAATATACTTAAGTAAAGCAATGGGCTGAGTCTGACCAAATGCAACATAAGATCATTGACACCAGCTAAAATATAACTTTTCAGGAAATAACAAACCTCAGCTTTTATAATAAATTTAGATAAGATTACAAATATTAAGTGTATATCAAATAGATGGAAACTGTAGTATTAAAAACACTTTACAATAAGATTTTATTTGTTAGATAACATGATCTAACAATAAACAATAGTTATATGGCAATTATTCTTCTTAGGGTTAATTTCAAAGTTCAATCTGTTAAAATTATTTAATGCACAATGAACAAACATGAATGATCAAGTGTTTGTATTAAATAACATTCACAAACATTAATGAATGTTTTAAAAATATATTGTTCACTCACTGTAAGATGTTACTAGATCCATCTCACGTTAGAAAACATTAAGTCATTGTACAGTAAAGTCTATACAGGAGATAAAATGACTGTACTTTTATTTAATCCAAACTGTGTTCATATTTATGTATATAATCTATGTATATAATTATTAAAACCTGCTAGAGATATTCAGCCAAGAATTACAACTAACTAACTAAAAAAAACAACTTTTTCTGATGGACTGATATGACATAAACACTGTTAACCATACATTTGTACATTCTCTAACATGCATATTTGTGTTTCACCGTTCATTTAAAAGCCTCTGGTGTGTAAAAATAGTAAAATCTATTATGTCCTCCTGTTTTTTACAGTAATAAAAGTTATAGGAGCATTAAATGGTTAACAAAGAAATCATTACATTTACATTTAGTCATTTTGCCGAATCTTTTATCCAAAGCGACTTACAATTGGGGAATACATAAAGTGATTCTTCTTAAAGAGGCAAACAGACACAGGAAGTGCTTGAAATACCAAGTTTTAGGCATTGTTCAAATAAGTACAAGCTAGAAAGAGAAGGAATAAATAAAGAGAAAGAAAAAGTTTTTTATTTTTTTTAAGATGAAGTCAAGTAGCGTTTAAAGAGATGAGTTTTCAGCTGTCGCTTGAAAATTGTCAGGGATTCAGCATTCCGGATAGGGGTGGGAAGATCGTTCCACCAGCCAGGAACGGTGAACGAGAATGTTCTGGAAAGTGATTTTGAGCCTCTCTGTGATGGTACCACGAGGTGTTGCTCACTAGCGGATCTCAGACTTCTGTTTAAATCATTTTGAACAAAATTAATTCTAATGCTCATTATATTAGCGTTAGCCGCGCTTATGCTAACGATTAACTACGTATACGCTAATGGAGATGTTTATTTCAATCCGAAATTAAAATTAAAATAGGGAATAATATTCATTACAGAAGCTCTAAATATTAAAAATGTAATTGAAACTTACCTGCTTGAACTTGAACACGGGGTGTTTTGTTAGTTTGATGCGTTTCCTCCTCTTGAGGTCGCCACTGCTTTTATGAAGAGGTTGCCAGGTTTTCACAACAAAACCCGCCCAATCGCTTTTCAACGGGGTCCCCCGTTAAAAATCACATTCCGAGGATAAAATGCGCATGTTTTGGCGGGATTCCCCTGGTGAAATTCACATTCCAGGGGCTAAATATCACGTTAGTAGGGTCGTTTTTCAAACCGCGGACATGAAAAACAACCCGCGGCAACAGTGTTAAAGCAGCCCAATTCCACGGGAAAACTGCGGAAATCATTTTGAACAAAATTAATTCTAATGCTCATTATATTAGCGTTAGCCGCGCTTATGCTAACGATTAACTACGTATACGCTAATGGAGATGTTTATTTCAATCCGAAATTAAAATTAAAATAGGGAATAATATTCATTACAGAAGCTCTAAATATTAAAAATGTAATTGAAACTTACCTGCTTGAACTTGAACACGGGGTGTTTTGTTAGTTTGATGCGTTTCCTCCTCTTGAGGTCGCCACTGCTTTTATGAAGAGGTTGCCAGGTTTTCACAACAAAACCCGCCCAATCGCTTTTCAACGGGGTCCCCCGTTAAAAATCACATTCCGAGGATAAAATGCGCATGTTTTGGCAGGATTCCCCTGGTGAAATTCACATTCCAGGGGCTAAATATCACGTTAGTAGGGTCGTTTTTCAAACCGCGGACATGAAAAACAACCCGCGGCAACAGTGTTAAAGCAGCCCAATTCCGCGGGAAAATCGCGGACTTGGCAACAATGGAAGAGGATAGCTTTCAGATAGCGCATCAAGAACCACGTACTCTGTACTAGTGCTGGGCGGTATGACCAAAAATTTATATCACGGTATTTTTCAAAATTATACCGGTTTCACGGTACATGACGGTATTTTTTTTTCATTCATGACCGTGTGTTAACCATATTTTCTACTGATTGAGAGAGGAAATACTGCAGTATATTGACTTAGAATATCCTGTTTTACTGTCATGATGAGTGAATATTGTCAAAAAATACCACACTAAATAGTGACTAAACACGACCCCTTTTAATACATGTTAACCAGGAGTCACTCTCATTTATAATCGCGGAATCATCTGATAAAATTAACATGCATCTACACTAAAGAGCAGCTATGCGGTTGTTTTGGCTATATTACTTTTTTGGCTCACTGCCTGCGTCTGAGTAATAGGGATGGGCGATATCTTATCGTTTGCGATATACCGGTAAAAATTCTCCACACGATAAGAATTCGTCTTCCCGCGATAATAATGATAAAGTCTAGTTGTTGCCATATTTCTGTGCGCGACTGTGTGGAGTTACGTGAAGAAAGGCGGACGTGAAATTGAGCTGCTCCTGAATCTGGAACAGGTTTGGATAGGGCTGTACAGTGCGACAAAAATCGGTCTGAGCCTTGAGTAAATGTACTACAGTAGCACGTGTGCGACACATTTTTACATGTGTATGAGTCGTTTAGTCACGTACTTCGTTCCTGAATGATTCAGCTGTTCGAACGAATCAATTGAATGAATGATTCAATGATAAAATCAGTGACTTGACACCACCTGCTGGCAGTTTTAGTTTAATTTTTAAAGCATCTTTTCTGTTATTTAAATAATTTCTATATTCAAAATGTTATATTTAAAACATTAACCTCAACATGAATTTATGAATTTAATTGCACTCATGCGACCTCTGAGCCTCATTAAACATCTGAAAATACACATACAAGCCACTTGTGTGTTCTTTTGTGCCATCTCTGAAAATACTGATTTCATTTGATTGGTAACTTATTCTTATTCTACTTCTTATTCTACTTGTTTTTATTCTGTTGTTTTAATTAGAAATGTTAAAAAGCTTATAAATATATTTTTTTGATTTTGACATACTTTTAATAAAGTTCCCTATAAACCACTTTAAGGAGTCAACTATCACCTCATAATGGGAAGGTAAATTTTTTTATCAGAATTTTTGATTACTGATTAGAAGGTGCTCCTAAATTTTTTAAATTAGGAGCACAAGCGCTCCTAAAAAGAAAAGTATCTGTAGAGCCCTGATATTTTATTTTATTGACATGCTTTTCCTCCATATTAACTTCATAACATAGTCGAGTGTTTGAAATAACTTATTTTTTTTTATCAGACGTGGTTTCGTA
Source organism: Sinocyclocheilus grahami (assembly GCF_001515645.1). Classification (NCBI taxonomy): domain Eukaryota; kingdom Metazoa; phylum Chordata; class Actinopteri; order Cypriniformes; family Cyprinidae; genus Sinocyclocheilus; species Sinocyclocheilus grahami. Next base: position 302,720 of record NW_015505481.1, on the reverse strand, counting down.
TCATAGAATAAGGCAGAAATCATACTATTTTATAGCATTCTATACAGTGATAAAGGCTATGTCGATTAGCATTGCATTATAAATATACTTTATCCTTGTAAAAAATACTCAAGATTGCTTGAAGAACACATACCATATATTTTGTGCAATCACATGTTTATTGTCTTCAGGTTTCCTCAGTTAAAATTTTTTATCTGCGTTTTATTCAGCTACAGGGATCACTGGATACTTCTTCTTGGAGCATTACTTCTGCTATGCATATGTGGAGTTTCTGCGCAAGGGCACCCTCTGGCTTCCAGTATGAATTAAACGATTAAAGTAATGCTCACAACACCCTATTTTGGGTAAAAATAGGAAAGATAATACTTTTCTCTAAAGAAACAGGATTCCATAAATTATCGTCATTGATATCGTTATCGCAATAAATATCAGAAATTATCGTGATATATTTTTAAGCCCATATCGCCCATCCCTACTGAGTAACAAGCTAAAAAAAAACAATAAACCAAAAAGTGCATGTGATATTAACAGACGAACTACGCTCATATTTATAATTCCAAACAATCAGTAAGCGACAGGTGCTAGGACACGCTGTTTTGTACTCATTTATTGACGTGTCGACTGCGGTGCGGCCAACTGAATGCGCTGCTTCTCTGCCGCTCACTGCACAGAACAGACGCAGAGAGAGGTGACACTTCTCCGGGAAAGTCAGACCTCGCGTTCGCGGGACAGCACTGGCGAAATCTTCCAACTGAACCATAGCAAGGTTCATCCAAAAAAGTCACTAGGTTTGTCAGTATAAATATTCTATAGCGGAATAGCAGAAAAAAAGCTCCTAAAAGGGTCTGAAAGTTGTTATTTAGTTATCTAGTGCTAAAGTCGCACTCGTGTGTGTGTGTGTGTGTGTGTGTGAGAGAGACGCGGGAGCTGATGGCAGGGGGTGGTGGATATTTGTGGCGGTCAATGTGGATATTGTGGATGAGTTCTTCTGTGTCATCACGTTCTATTAGTTCTACAGCTTCAGTTTCGGAACTTTCACGCTTAGTAACACATACAGCTGTTCCCTCAACACAGTGAAAAGGGACTTCTTTCAAACAGTGTCGCGTTCCGAATGTTGTTTAAGCGACGGTATTGCGGTATTTTAAAAATTAATATCATAACAAAAATAAACACCGGTATTCGGTATGAACCGGTATACCGCCCAGCACTACTCGGTACCACCGGTACTTAAGAAAACATGGTACCGTAACGTTTGAATTTTTTTAGTACCGACTTACCCGAAATGATCGCTGTAGCCGAATAAAACGCAGATAGAGAAATTTTAACTGAGGAAACCTGAAGACAATAAACATGCGATTGCACAAAATATATGGTATCTGTGTTCAAGCATTCTTGGGTATTTTTATATTTATATAATTCTGCCTTATTCTGTGATACGAAACCACGTCTGATCACAAAAATAAGTTATTTCAAACACTCGACTATGTTATGAAGTTAATATGGAGAAAAAGATTGTCAATAAATAATATCTTTGTTGGACAACAGGTTTGTAAACGACTCATACACATGTAAAACTGTGTTGCACACGTGCTACTGTAGTACATTTACTCAAGGCTCAGACCGATTTTTGTCGCACTGTACAGCCCTATCCAAACCTGTTCCAGATTGTAGAAGGAGCTGCTCAATTTCACGTCCGCCTTCCTTCACGTAACTCCACACAGTCGCGCACAGAAATATGGCAACAACTAGACTTTATCATTATTATCACGGGAAGACGAATTCTTATCGTGGGGAGAATTTTTACCGGTATATCGCAAACGATAAGATATCGCCCATCCCTACTGAAGACTGAAGTAAATAATTTGTATTTGCCATCACATTATTTAGTTATAGTTTAAAATATATTAAAATAGAACATTTATTTAATAATATTTTTAATTATTTATCCCTTTATTGTTTTACTTTTTAATTTCTCAATATTACGGTCTTTCTGGTAACACTTTAGAATAGGGAACACATAGCCTATTCACTATTAACTAAGAGTTTTCCCTGAATAAACTCCTAATTTGCTGCTTATTAATAGTAAGGTAGTTGTTAAGTTTAGGTATTGGGTAGGTTTAAGGGATCTAAAATATGGTCATGCAGAATAAGGCACTAATATGTGCTTTATAATGACTAATAAACAGCCAATATGCTAGTAATATGCTAGTTAATAGTGAGAATATGTCCTTAAAATAAAGTGTTGCAATCTTTAACAGATTTTTATATAAATAAATATCAGCCAGTTCCTTAGACTGAGCTTTATATCTCTATAGATGGCTTTTATGTAATACACAAGTCTTATGCACTTTTTTACTTTATGGTGCTTTTGTGTCTTTTATGATGCTTGGAAATTCACATGATCCTTATTAGAATTGCTTTGTCATAATCAAGTCAAATCTGTTCTGATTTACATGAAGGTGTGTAAACCTTCGTCAAAAAAAAATTATAACAAGTAAAATGTTCCTTTAAATTACTGCAGCTGTTTGCACAGAGCCTATAAGTTAAGAAAACCCGTAGTGATAATACCCATAATATTATAATTAAGAGTTGAGGGGAGAATTAGGACTTTAGGGGTTTGTTGCAACCAGGCACTGAAGGTTAGTTTGTCTAATAAATTTCTGTTGGGACATAATCTACACAAGCAGGCTCTAATATTCGATTTTAGCCTTCATTTAGTGGGTTTTTGCTCTCTTATAATGGGATTTTAATGTCTTCCAGCTGTTTTGCTAATTTGGCAAGTTTGTAACGCTCAGGCTAATGGTACTGGAGATTTATGGGGTCACTCTGATTGTGCGCAAGCACCTGCTTCACAGTTCGTTTTACAGGCATGGATTTCCATTCTGTATGACAGTTTACTTTTCTGAGTTGCACAGTATCACTCAGGAAAGACATTGCACGTGGTCCTGGATGAAGGGAAATCATAGATTCGTTGGTCAGCTTTTTTCCTCTGTTGTGACTCTGTCTGTTGTCAGGGAGTTTATACGCTTTCATTATGTTTCATAGTGATGACTGATGGGTTTATTCCATTAGATGCTGAAGCTGATCCAAGAACAGATGGGCACAAAAATGTGTCACAGGCAAATATTTCTACAAAACACAGTTCTGAAGAACTTCTAGTACATTGCCAAGAAATCCTTGATGATAAGTTCTTCTCTGTAGGGAAAAAAGTAAGTGAAAAAAAGGTTTTAAATTGCTTGACTTCAGTGTGTTCAGTGAGGCAAAAACAGCCCAATGTTTGTGTTTGATCAGGCTTTGTGCTGTTTGTAGATTCCTTCGTCAATACAGGTGGGCTTTCTAGAGACCTCCAGCTATTGTAAAGCACTCTCCTTGATTGAGGATATTAAGATGCCGGACATTACTGTGAGCTAAAGAGGATCTCCTCCAAATCACCCTTAGGGCAGCGAGAACAGCATTCTAGAATATCCCATTTGTAGATACTAGCTGCACTCTGAACCAAATAAAAATATCTCATCAACATATTTAAACATGTAGCCCAACACATAACTTGGGATGCATTAAATTGATCAAAAGAGACGGTAAAGACATTTATGATATAAAAAAAAGATTTATATTTTAATTAAATGCTGTTCTTTTAAGCTTTCCATTTATCAAAGAATCCTGAAATAAAATGTATTTCCATTTTCACAAAAATAGTGAGCAGTGCTGTTTTTGAAATTGATGTTTCTTGAGCGCCAAATCAGTAATTAGAATTTCTGAAAAATCATGTGACACTGAAGACTGGAGTAATGATGCTGAAAATTTGTATTTTCCATCACAGAATTTTTATTATATTTTAAATATATAAAAATATAACATTTGTTTAATTATATTTTAAAACATTTATTCCTTTTATTATTTTACTTTTTAATTGCACAATATTACTGTCTGTGTGGGAACACTTTAGAATAGGAAACACTTATTCACTATTAACTAAGAGGTTTCACTAAATAAACTCTTAGTTTGCTGCTTATTAGTTAGTAATGTAGTTGTTAAATTTAGGTATTTGGTAGGTTTAAAAGATATTAAATATGATCATGCAGAATATGGCATTAATGTATGCTTTATAATGACTAATAAACAGCCAGTATGCTAGTAATATGCTTGCTAATAAGCAACTAGTTAATAGTGAGAATAGGTATATTCCTAATATAGGAATACTATATTTTTGGTCAAATAAATGCAGCCTTGGTGGAAATAAGAGCCCAAACCTTTAAACAGTATTGTGAAATTAAATTTATTCAGTACTAACATGTGAAATATATATATATATTTATGTACACATAATTTACATACAGTATATACCATATATTTAAAATGACAGATTTAAGGACAGGATGTGTGTATCTATTTTTTTATGTTTCTGGTTTGAAGTTTTAGGAGCCGAAGTGGAGCCGATTTCTCTGGCCCAGAACTTTTCTGTGGTGTAAATGTGTGAGAAGTCTTTAGATTAGGCTCTTAGATTGAGTCAGGAATAGGCTAAATACTGTTCTGGTACTGGAACTGTTTGTCTTCTGTTCCCATTGAGGGAGGTTTTTTGTATTGGACATTTATGCTTACTGACAATACAGTGGCTTTGGCCAAAGTCAGCATGGGCCATTTTGATGCTGCTTTACCTCTGTTGACAATGGTAAAAAAAAGAGGCTAGAGATGACCTTTTCATTGTAAAGTCCACCACCAAAGTGCTCTTTCACTCTCTGCTTTCATCACTTTGTATTTACCCAGGAGGAAGATGTTGGGACGGATGCCAAGAAGTGGAATGAAGGTGATTCCTGCCTTGACCTGGCTGAATGTAGAGTAGGAGGGGATGCGAATGGTTTTAAACGAACTGAGGAAGTGGTCTGTTGGTCATTAGAGGTGGAAGCTAGGTGTGTCTCCTCACCGGCTGCAGTGTAACTGCAGTATAAACAGTGTAAGGGCAATATGACTCTCTATTCATACAGCCTTCTTCATAGGAAAAGTGTTGTTACCACATGCCTGCCATCTGTTCTCAGAATACTTAATCAGAGCAGAAAGATCTAGATCAGCTGTCTGAACATAGGAGGAGTCACTCCTCATTCAGGTAAGAGTAAGAGTGTTGTTAGGAGCCTTTTTCCATGCTGGAAGGGTGTTTTAGTTGTTCCTCCTGGCTTTACGGGTTATTGTTTCCAGGCTATGCTAACAAAAGGAAGCTCAGAGTGCAATCCTCTCAGCATATTTGTACATGGAGATATTTGACTAAAGACACTGAATAGAACAATTTAGTGAGTGGTACCATATCAGTTATCTCCCAATATTACAGTTTTTTTCCCCCAAGTATCTCTTCATGTTGGTTATTTAATGTTATCTTTTAATGTTTTGAATGCTCCAATTCAATTATAGAACTTAAAGCCATTGATTTTATTTTTAGTGTTTTATTTTAATAATTATTTATATGCATTTAGACATGTATTTATATAGACAAAATAGTACACAATTTTGGAAGCTGATATTGGACAGAATGTATGCCCTGTGTATCATGCTTTATTGTATAATTTTGTTTATTTGTTTTGGCTACATATTTAGACAGTAGCCTATTTATTTATTTAAACAATAGTGTGTCATTTTAATATCTGACATTTATAGGTTATTGGACCAAATTTTAATATCTCTGCATTAGTATTTTAGTTTTCAGTGTTTTTAAACTAATATTTATTTGTTTTATTTAGACGTTTAATTGGGTGTTTGGACATTATAAATGTAGACAAAATAGTGTATGATTTTAATATCCGCCATTTATTGGTTATTCATTTTAGTTTTTAGTATTTTATTTCAAAATATATTTATATCAATATTTTAGTCTTTGTTTTATTTGTATTTGTTTATTTGTTTTATTTTAGACATTATTTGTAGAGAAAAAACAGTATACAATTCTTATATCTGACATTTATTGGTAATTGAACACAATTTTAATATCTGTGCATCAATGTGATCATCAAATGACAGTGATATTATTGCACATACTTTTCCAAATAACTTGAATAGTTGCATATCTGTTCTCTGTGTCAGAAGATACAGATGTCCTCCTCTCTCTCATCACCTCGTCACAGTCAAGGTGAGACATAAACCTCTCTTTCTACACACTGGCTCAGTCTTGTCACCCTGTCAACTGTGAACATGCATTCTAAATGTATCAATTACTATTCAGAACAAGTTTCTGTGCTGTTGGTTGCCCTGCCGTACCTGTAATGTAATATAACATTGGAGAGTCTCTAGGGAAGAGCGGGTCTTTTGTGAAGCTAGGAATCCAGTGGCTGTGGGTTTGTTGGCTTGACGCCCTGTCAGGGTGAAGAGAAGCCGATAGGCTTTCTGAATAACTGTACCGAGCCCTGAGAGCTGCCAGTGGGTCAGGTTACTGACTTGAAGAATTTTTAACTGCTTTGTCTGCTGGAAAGACCCGCTGATCTATGGGGCCGCAGGCTTTGAGATGGTGCTCCACTGACTTATGTTTGCATCTTCTGCCTAAAAAAGAAAGTTGTACAAACATCTTGTGTTGTTTAGCCATAATTTTTTTTGTTATCATCTCTACATGAGTGTCTTAACACTGATTATGGGTGTTTCTCACACAAAGGAAGTGGTTCCTGTCTTTGTATCATGTTTTAAATGTCAGGTATTTCTTATCTAGTTCTTGTGAAGTCACATGTAACACAATCTTGTTGTATGGAAGAAAAAATGCCTTTTGAATTGTAAATAAAAAAAGTAAAATGTTTTTGGCTTAAAATGTATATATTGAGGCCTAGTTTAGCAACATTTCTTATTCAGATAGTATGTGGATATTTTTTTCCAGTGTGTCTGCAGCATGATTGGGTGGAAAACTGATCGTTCTTGTTGCACTTGAATTCGGGTTGCATTTAACTGAAGCATTTCTGTAATTTACGGAACTTTAAAAACGTTGAAAGAATGCATTCTAAATACTTTCTGCCATGTCTTGCATTTCCTTTCATTTCAACCCCTCAGAAAAGTTAAGAAATGAGATTCCAAGTCATTTCTCACATTTCTCAGTCCGTCATGGTGACGTGATTGATTTATCAGTGCAACCTTGTTACATATTACTTTCGTAGCTGAACGACGATGCATATGCATTTACACCCTCATTTAAATGTGGTCAAAATTCTGTTCCATGTGTTTTCAGAGATCCGATCATATTCCTGACACAATGCGGCTTGGCTTTCGGCGTAATGTAATGTGATCCCAACCTGATCTTCGAGGGGTCATGACTCATGAGATTGTTGTACTCTAAATAATGTCAGTAGATGATTTGGAGAGGGGCTCTTTCACATGATGGATGCATTCGAAGAGAGATGAGAACATTTTTGGCCCAATAATGCACCTCAAATAAATGGATATTTATTTAAATCGAGAAGTAAAAATGTGCTAGCTGGCTCCAGGCTGAAGAAGAGTCCCCTGTTTATTATGTCTGTTTTCCAGTTGTGTAGAAGCACATTCTCTCCAAGAGTGTCTGTAACAGCTTATAAAATACCCTGCAGTGTAATGCTGTTGAGTGCATATGAGCGTTAAAACAAAATGCCCCATGATATATGGCCCCTCATTTGCGTCTTCTCTTCATGTTTGCAGGGTCAGAGGTCATTTCCAGCTACAGCAGCAGTAGCATCATGGCAGAGTCTGTTATGCCAGAGATGCCCCCAGCCATGTGCCTGGAGAAGCCCAGCATCGACTTCAGCTATGTGGGCATTGATGCCATCCTGGAGCAGATGAGGAGGAAGGCCATGAAACAGGGCTTTGAGCTCAACATCATGGTAGTGGGTGAGTCAACATTTCAAGCACTGATCTCTGAGAAATCAGTCAGATATGTTTCTATTAAATGCTTGCAGCTTTATTTCAGACATTTTTCAGACTCTGTAATTTAGGCATTTGGTGAAACCGTTTTTTAAAAAATGAAGTGAAAGTGCCATAAATTATAATTGTAGAGAACCATTTAAGTTTTCAACCTTTAATAATAAAATCTTATGGTAATCAAAGCTTCAATTTTCCATAACACTTCCAACCACACACCTACGCATGGCAATTACACGCAGGCTTTCATAAGCAGTGCTCAATTAAATGCCACCAGTCAGGCTGTGTTATTCCATATGCATTTTTATGTTCGTTCTTACATGTTAGTGTGTTCCTGTGTGCGCTTGTTCATGTTTTATCTTTAGGCTCGTGAGGTTGCATATCTGTTACAGTTTCTGTTTTTAGTCTGTTAGATGCATTAGTCTGTTAATGAGTTTAATTACATTCACATCTTCAGAAGACAAAGAATAAAACCTACTGTAGTTAAACTGATATTCATGAACTGACATATGCAATGATTACATAATTGTTCTAGTGCACTGAATGTGTTATTTAGTGTTAGCTTACAGTACATTCTCAGAAATGGTAATAGTCAGCAATACTTGACATGCCACATACTTTAGGAGACTGAAATATTTGTACTTTGAGATGATGGTTTGATGTGCAGTGGTATGACTCTTGTGTTGTTTTTGCAAATCACGCTCGCAGCAAATTTCATTGGTCTACTCACTCACATAGTCACCTGTCAAGAAATGTTCAGACTTCATGAATTCAGCTAGTTTAGAGTGACAAACAGTAATGCTGTCAATCAGGATGAGCTACCAATTCTATCTTAAGTTTAAAAACTTCAACTGAGGGTGCTTTCACACCTGTAGATCGATTGCTTTGTTCCAAAACAGGGATTAAAATTATTACAATGTTGCTTTTTATTCTTGGTGCAATTCACTTTCAGACGGCAAAGTTTCTAAATGGACCAAATTTGTTTCTACAAGTCACGCGCGAGTAAACTGTTCTCTCGGTCAAAGTTCCACGGTTTATTTTCCGGGATTCCACTTAGCTGTCACAGCTGTCATCCGCCAGGATGGAACGACAATAGCTTCACGGGCTGTAGGATTTTTTTATTTTTTTTGTAGCTGTTCTTATATTAATTTATAATTTTGAGCAGGAGTCCATGATTCATCGGGAAAACATTTTTAAAATGCACCTACTAGGAAGAAGAGCAATAAAACGGCATTATAAAATTAAAAAGTGCGCTTTGATTTTGAATGGCATGCTCATCCACAGACATTCACAGGTTTATTTTGAAGTATTAGCAAAACAACAAAGCTA
>NW_015505481.1:256505-293530 GCF_001515645.1 Sinocyclocheilus grahami | reverse complement strand
TATGAGCGTTAAAACAAAATGCCCCATGATATATGGCCCCTCATTGCGTCTTCTCTTCATGTTTGCAGGGTCAGAGGTCATTTCCAGCTACAGCAGCAGTAGCATCATGGCTGAGTCTGTTATGCCAGAGATGCCCCCAGCCATGTGCCTGGAGAAGCCCAGCGTCGACTTCAGCTATGTGGGCATTGATGCCATCCTGGAGCAGATGAGGAGGAAGGCCATGAAACAGGGCTTTGAGCTCAACATCATGGTAGTGGGTGAGTCAACATTTCAAGCACTGATCTCTGAGAAATCAGTCAGATATGTTTCTATTAAATGCTTGCAGCTTTATTTCAGACATTTTTCAGACTCTGTAATTTAGGCATTTGGTGAAACCGTTTTTTAAAAAATGAAGTGAAAGTGCCATGAATTATAATTGTAGAGAACCATTTAAGTTTTCAACCTTTAATAATAAAATCTTATGGTAATCAAAGCTTCAATTTTCCATAACACTTCCAACCACACACCTACGCATGGCAATTACACGCAGGCTTTCATAAGCAGTGCTCAATTAAATGCCACCAGTCAGGCTGTGTTATTCCATATGCATTTTTATGTTCGTTCTTACATGTTAGTGTGTTCCTGTGTGCGCTTGTTCATGTTTTATCTTTAGGCTCGTGAGGTTGCATATCTGTTACAGTTTCTGTTTTTAGTCTGTTAGATGCATTAGTCTGTTAATGAGTTTAATTACATTCACATCTTCAGAAGACAAAGAATAAAACCTACTGTAGTTAAACTGATATTCATGAACTGACATATGCAATGATTACATAATTGTTCTAGTGCACTGAATGTGTTATTTCGTGTTAGCTTACAGTACATTCTCAGAAATGGTAATAGTCAGCAATACTTGACATGCCACATACTTTAGGAGACTGAAATATTTGTACTTTGAGATGATGGTTTGATGTGCAGTGGTATGACTCGTGTTGTTTTTGCAAATCACGCTCGCAGCAAATTTCATTGGTCTACTCACTCACATAGTCACCTGTCAAGAAATGTTCAGACTTCATGAATTCAGCTAGTTTAGAGTGACAAACAGTAATGCTGTCAATCAGGATGAGCTACCAATTCTATCTTAAGTTTAAAAACTTCAACTGAGGGTGCTTTCACACCTGTAGATCGATTGCTTTGTTCCAAAACAGGGATTAAAATTATTACAATGTTGCTTTTTATTCTTGGTGCAATTCACTTTCAGACGGCAAAGTTTCTAAATGGACCAAATTTGTTTCTACAAGTCACGCGCGAGTAAACTGTTCTCTCATTGGTCAAAGTTCCACAGTTTATTTTCCGGGATTCCACTTAGCTGTCAGGGCCGTCATCCGTCAGGATGGAACGACAACAGCATCGCAGACTTATTGTTGTTGTTTTTTTGTAGCTGTCATTATATTAATTTATCATTTTGAGCAGGAGTCCAGGATTCATCGGGAAAACATTTTTAAAATGCACCTACTAGGAAGAAGAGCAATAAAACGGCATTATAAAATTAAAAAGTGCGCTTTGATTTTGAATGGCATGCTCATCCACAGACATTCACAGGTTTATTTTGAAGTATTAGCAAAACAACAAAGCTAATGCTTTTCACGGAATTTACGTAATTACCATTATACATTGTGATATAGCCTGGTTCGTTGGTCTGTTAGATCGGATTGCTTTCTCACTACAACCGACCACCTCGTTCAGGCGATCTCGGACCGATTGTTTTGGTGTGGGTCCGAGCGCGATTGCCGTGTTCACATATGCCCAAACGAACCGAGCTAAGGGGGGAAACGCGCGGTTAGGGGTTAGTATTTGTTTCAGCATTGAGAATGCAATCAGCACTGTGATTGACACAAACAATGAAATCTTTAGAATCGGCTGCAGTTTCAATTTAACTGGTATGAGGAAAAAATATGCATATGATTTTTTGACATATTTGAAAGTTATTTTTATGGGCTTTTATGCATTTTTATTAGGATAGGACAGTAGAGAGATGACATGAAAGCATTGGGTGGAGAGAGGGGAGCGGGATTGCAAAGGAAATTGAGACCGGAATCAAACTTGGGTCGCCATGAGCGCAGTTTTGCTGTATGTCAATGCACTAACTATGAGGCTATCGGCGCCAATCTATGACATGCTTGAAAAGTAGATTTTCACATTTTCTCAAGAATATATGAGCACCACTGTGGTTTTCCTATTCTGCTTTGGGTCATTCTAAATGTGGTACTAAATCTAACTAAATGCTAAATAAATCTACTAAATATGTCCAATGTTTTGCGATGCAACCGCAGTCTGAATGGTCATAACGTAATTAATATGACTTAAGTCACTCTAGATTGACATTTGTCACAATTCTGCATTGATTTTACATATTCTACTACATATTCTGTAGTTCTTTGATTTTTCAGTTAAAATGGAAGACCGTCGTGATGGTGGTCGGTGGAAGGACAGTGAAGTATAAGTATTGCAGTGACAGAGTTTTATATAAGCAAAGCTTGAGTGAGAATTAGAAATAACATTGCTTACTTTTTCAACATCCTCACCTGCATCCTATTTTTTTCATTTGCATGAATTCGCTGGCTTTGACTTTATAAACAAATGCATAAACACTGATTTCAGTGGCTTTCATATTTTCCTCCGTATGACAGCATGCTGTGTGCCATCTTTCTTATTGTTCTTTTGTGCATAAGAGTCAGTTCAGGATCGTAATCAGCTCACACTCAAATCTGATATTGGCCACATTAAAAAAAAATGTGAACAGGCAAACATCCAGTTTGAGTTTAGAGAATTCTGTTGTTTAGCTTTTGAAATTAAGTTGCTGAAGTCTTACAGTTTGCTTGTGAAAATGGGTTAATAACTTGAGACAAGTGGAGTTTGGAATGAGGAAATAAGAATGTAAATTAGGTAACAATGTGATAGGGCAAAATGTTTAGGGCATCACCTGGTGGTATTTTTCCATTTCAGCATTAGCAAATGAACCTGTACTGCAGCTGGTTTCTCACATGTGGCTCTCTGGGTCATTGTGGCCAAACCTGCTGTTGACTTAACCCAGTCAGAGCTGAGAGAGCCAACCCTCGCCAGTTCCCAGCTGCAGCCCGTTTATTCTGACTCCTGTCTCTCATTCCATCACATTTTCCTAATGCAAGTGTCAGAAAGTTGAAAAGTGCTGCCTTTATAGGCAGTATACAGGGAAAGGAAGGCAGCAAGGCACATCTGAATCCAATGTCAGCGGTGGGATTGGATGACAGGGTGTTTAGAGAGAGAGAATTAGCAGCCCTGCTCCGTGCAGAAAGGAGCAGGCCCTCATTACTACAGTGTGATGAGACCAAGGCTGACGGATGTGAGCTAGCGAGGTTGAAGAAAACCACAGCTAAACACAAGCTCCTGTTAGCAAGAGCCAATGAAATGATAGTTTCATTCCAACCTCAGGACAGCTCGAGTGGAAGCATCACTCATGATCTGTGAATGAAGAAGGACATATAAACAGTATACAACATTCTTCAAAGTTTTCATGTTTTGTTTTTTTTACATTGATTTATTTAGTCTTTTTAGCAGTGATCAAATAAATAATGCAACTATTTATTTAAAAATAATATAAAAATGCCTTCTCTTTCCTGCATTTTACCTTTGCTCTAGCTTGTGTACTAATATAGATTCTAATTTAAACTTGGCAATTTTTACTAATTAATATTATTGGCTCAATTGTAAGTCTTGTTTTGTATAAAACCATCTTCTGTGTAATGTAAATGTACATTGTTTCATGTCTAAATGGAAAATTCTACAAATTTGTTAAGATTGATTGCATTTATTAAAAACAAAAAATATATGCATAAGTATTCACGCCAATAGTCAATATAGACGTCCAACTATAAATTCTCAATTGGATTGAGATCTAGACTCTGACTTGGCTCATTAATGTTGTTTAGCCATTATTATGTACTGTAGCTTTGTGTTAATGTGCAGGCATCTTTTTTCATCCCCACAGAATGATGTTGCCACCACCGCGCTTCACAGTGGGGACGGTGTGTTTGTGATGATGGACAGCATTTGGCTAGCTCCAAACGGGGTGTTTAGTCTGATAGCCAAAAAATGGCTCAATTTTGGTCTCATGAAACCATAGAAGCTTCTTCCAGCTGGCTGCAGAGTCTCCCACATGCCTTCTGGCACTCTGTAGCCGAGATGCCATGTGACATTTTTGAACAGTGGCTTCTCTTTGCCACTCTCCCATAAAGCTGTCTCAGCCACTGAAGCTGAACTCTTTTCAGAGTCTCATTAGTCTCAGTTTTTGGAGAAGATTTACAGCTCTGCCAGGCTCTTTCTTCTGTTTCTTAATTATTGATTTACTGATATACTCAAAGGGATACTTAATTGAGTTTGCCAAATGTAATTATTTTAGATACTTTTGTATAGATATGTTTTCACTTTGTCATTAAAGATCAGTAATTCATCAAATGCTAGTGCCATTTGAACCCCTGAAGTGAATATTCTTTTATCTGTTTCTCACAGTCTGTGCTCTCATGCATACATCTTAGGGTTGGAATAATACACTACGTGACTTTTAAAATCTGAACAGATTTTAAAATACTGGCCATCATACACTTTCCGACTGTAACAAAAAACTGCATCATACACTAAACGATCAAGACTCCCAGACTTTCGAGTTGTTCTTAACACATCAATCTTGAGCAGAAACATGCCTCATTGCTGGGAGACAAATTAACAAATGAAAACATCGTGTTATAAAGTTGGCTAAAAATATCAAACATGTTTGTTTTCCTCCAACTGAATCAAATCAAAGTCTGAAGTTTAAAAAAATCAGAGTCTGTTCCCATCATACACTGTGATTTCTGTGAAGTCTGTCAATTCTGACTGACATAAATCTGAAAACTTTTCAGCAACTAGCATTGACTCATCTAGATCTGGGCAGAATTACTGTAGTGTATTCCAATCTTATGTTGATATGATTGTTGTACATGTGTACAGGTCAGAGTGGTTTAGGGAAGTCCACACTGATGAACACGCTCTTCAAGTCTAAGGTGAGCCGCAAGTCTTTCCTGGGCACGGCTGAGGAAAAGATTCCCAAAACCATTGAGATCAAGTCCATCAGTCATGGTAAAGCTGCACAGCTAGACCCATTTTCTGTCATTTTTAATGAAATGTAATTTATGCATTCATGCATGGCCATCACCCATAATGATCTTGAGTTCAAAGACACAAGAATTCAAGAAAATCTGAATTTCCTCAAGCTTAAGTGGACATTGTGTGCGTTAGTTTTAATACTGTCGGCCATCTTTTACACAGATATCGAGGAGAAAGGAGTTCGAATGAAGCTGACAGTCATAGACACACCAGGGTTTGGTGACCAGATCAACAATGAGAATTGGTAAAGTAGCCTCCAGTTTTGATATGGTCTAAAATGCGCTTAGTTCAGTCAGGTCCTCTTCTGTGAAATATAAATGACAATCTAAAGCAGTTCTGTGAGTGTTGGCCGGTATAGTTGTTCTGGGCACGCTCTGCGCCCATCTGTAAAGCCATGCTTGAAGAACAGCAATCAAACTCTCCAAAATAACAACCATCAAAGTGATCCTGATCAACACTTCATTGACTGGAAAATCCTGAGAGATCAATATAGTGTTAAACACTCTTAGTCTAAAGATATTTTCATTACATTTCTCTCTCATTCTATCTCCTTTCAACAGTTGGCAGCCCATAATGAAGTTCATCAATGACCAGTATGAGCAGTACTTGCAGGAAGAGATCAATATTGACAGGAAGAAGAGGATCCCAGACTCACGAGTGCACTGCTGCATATACTTCATACCACCCACAGGACACTGGTTAGTAAGCATACATTAGAAGTGATTTGAGACACGTCCTTATTTACCTAAACATCCATGTGAACATAAGTGCACTTTGGATCCCTCTAAAGGGCTTGTGCTGCATATACCTCATGTCTAGTAACTAATATCAACTCTGTTAGCATGAATAAGTGTTGTATGTTTCCTGCCTAATGATTATGTACAATAAAGGGGGAAAACTAGGACAGTTGTAGTAGTACAGTTCCTCCTGCAGAATGAGGTGGTGTTCAGTGTATAGTAAATCCAGACAAGCTGTCTTGATATCTCATTTTTACACATTCAATTTATACTTGAACACACTAACTGTGACCAGATATAAATACCCCTAAGACTTGTTCTCATGACCTTTTTTTATTTTTTAGAAAAATGCTGTCTGGGCATCTTTCATTTGAATAATTTAGCTTTAAAACCGACCTGCTTGTAAAATTGGTGTTGAGTGGAGTCACCACACTTATTTTAACAAGGCCTTGTATAACACATTACTGCTTGACCTTTGGCTTACAGAAACATTTAGCAAGCCCAAAAGCATTTTTTTCCATCTTAATTTCAGTATATAGTTCTTTGGGATTTTAAGACATTTTATAGATTGAAATGTGCTTTTCCCTCCTAAGCAGCTACTGTTTACATCAGGGATTTGTATTCACTTTTTACCATTAGCACATTTCCTTGTTACATCTAATAGTATCTTAGTGCTAAATTAGGTGGGTGGTCTGTGCTGTTGTTTCTCTCTGATGGAGAATCATTGTGTATGCTTGTGTTTTTATGGCTGCTGTTGGCCAGCATGAGTTTCCAGGCTTTCTGCGTTCTTCTTCACATACTGCAGGATAGTTTTTAGTGGCCTTTACAATAAAATGTGTATATGCATGTGTACACATGCTCAGTTTCCGGACAGAGGCCGGACGACACACATTAGCCGAGATGCTTTCTGTCTGTCTAACATCTGATAGAGCAGAGTAAATATTAAGAGACTTCTGGACTAAGTGTAAAGCAGACCACCTAAATAGAGTTTATCTACTGTGTAGTATATGACCTGTACATAAGTTTAATAAAATGAAAAAAATCAAGTATGAACAAATGAATTGAATATTATATATACACACTACCGTTCAATAGTTTAAAGAGGTATCTTATGCTCACTAGGGCTGCATGTATTTGTTGAAAAATACAATAAAAACAGTAATATTATGAAATATTATTACAATTGAAAATAACTTTTCTATTTGAATTTTATTATTTATTCCTATCATGCAAAGCTGAATTTTGCTCAAGAAACATATTATGAATCTAAAAGCAGTTGTTCTGCTTAATATTTGTATGGAAACTTTGATACTTTTTTTTTTTTTTTTGATGAACAAAAATTTCAAAATTATTTATTTGAAATAGAAATATTTTGTAACATAATAAAAGCCTTTACTGTCACTTCTGATTAATTTGAAACATCAATGTATGAGACATAACACTATCCATCTCTCCAACCTATTTTGAAAAAGATCTAATGACCCTGAGCAAACATGCCAACCACACACCCATGGATTTGGTGTCTTGATGCTCCGGTGCGTGTGGTGCAGGCCTTTCTGTGGGCCTCTGTGAATGACTAACTGTTTTATGTCCATCCAACAGCTGCATTCTGGCTTTGAACAGCTCGGCTAATTAGAGTCAAACAGTCAGCCACAGAGACTACAGACTGGGTCTGCTGCAGTCACGCCGGCAGGACATTTTTTCAGTTCTAAAAATCTGTGCCTTTTCCTTTTCACTTTTTTTCCTGTTTCACTTTCAAAGGTCTCCTTACAATTTTTTAAAAGCATTGCGTGAATAATCTTTCCATGCCCAAGCATCTTTAGAGTGCATCACATCGCAGAGCATGTGTATTTTTGGTGGTTTTCGCCCTCTGGTGGTGGTGGTAGAAACAGGTTTCAATATAGTTCTTTTAAAGAGAGAGTTCACCCAAAAATGAAAATTCTGTCATTAATTACTCGCCCTCATGTCGTTCCAAACCCGTAAGACCTTTGTTAATTTTCGGAACACAAATTAAGATATTTTGATGAAATGTGAGAGCTCTCAGACCCTGCATAGACAGCAACTCAACTGTAATGTTCCCAGGTCCAGAAACGTAGTAAGGACATCGGTAAAACAGTCCATGTTACATCAGTGGCTCAACTTCAGTTTTGCGAAGCTACGAGAATACTTTTTGAGCGCAAAGAAAACAAAAATAACAATTTATTTCACAGTTCTTCTCCCCCAAGTAACTACTTCCACCATTTTAGAGAGTATCACAACACATACGCACGCTTTCCCCTAAGCGTAAACAACGCTGATTACGCAGATTACATTCATGCGCGTGCTTTCCTCCCGAACGTAAACAGCGCTGATTGCGTAAATTACGCTCTTTGGTACTCTCCAAAATGGCTGAAGATGTAACTCGGGGGAATTGTTAAATAAATTATTTTTGTTTTCTTTGCGCTCAAAAAGTATGCAGGGTCTGGGAGCTCTCAGATTTAATCAAAACTATCTTAATTTGTGTTCCGAAGATGAAAGAAGGTCTTACGGCTTTGGAACGACATGAGGGTGTGTAATTAATGACAGAATTTTCATTTTTGGGTGAACTATCCCTTTAAGAAGTGCACTCCTCCATCACATCACTTTCTCCTTTGTAATTTTCCTCAGTCTTAGGCCTTTGGATGTGGAGTTCATGAGACGTCTTAGTAAGGTGGTGAACATCGTTCCTGTCATCGCTAAGGCTGACACCCTGACTCTGGAGGAGAGGGACTTCTTCAAAAAGAAGGTGAGCTAAAGTTTGACTTACAAATGAATGATTGTTGTTACTTTCTTCTTTACAGCATTCAAGTTCATATGCTACTATACTTTTTTTTTATATTTAGACAAAATATCGTAGATGCTGTAGAATAAATAGTTAATTTAACTGACTGCCATGTCATGTTGCTGGTCTTTGTTAGATGGCTCAGTGATATGACTTTATTGTCATGATTTATTGATTTATTTTAAAAATTCCATTCATACATAAAAAGTGACTGGTTTGCTAAATATTTTTGTAGTCAAAAATGTCAGGATGCTACAACTGTCCTAATATCATAAATCGAAAGAAAAAATTAATTGAATGAAATTCTTGAAAATAAATCCTTAAGTAGTTTGACATATTCTTTTCTTCTGTATATGAATATTCTTTTAACATAATATTATTTCTCAAAAATGAAAAGCTTCAACAGAACCGCTTCACTGCATATTAATATTTGAAAAACACTTTCAAATCAAAGTGGTGCCGAGTATTTTTAAATAACATTTTTATGATAAGACAAGGTTAGTTCAGGTTGTAAAATATCACGCAGTGTGGCAAAAATACCAACTTAATATGAAATTGAATGCTATGCAATCATGACCTTTTTCTTTATTGAATATAGGAAAAAATAAAGAAAAAATTATTTACATCTATTTTATTAATACTTTGTCCAAAGTAATGAAATTAGGATTGTACACTCACATGTATTCAAGGTGTAAGGAAAATATGTTAATAGTACATTACACGTGACTTTTTGAGTCATTAAACAACTTCTTGAAAATGGCATTAATGTTTTTCAAAACTCTGTTTCTGTGTGCATTTCTAAAAACTTGCCACATATTTTTAAAAGATTATTCATTTCCTTTATCGTGGACACTCATATTGTATTTTTGTGCCAGGCATGTTGTATGAGATAGAATCAGACAAAATACAATGTGGATCTTTGTGCGGCAAGCCCCGGTGGAATAATGTGAATACAGTACCACAAACCGGTGCATTGATGTGTGGAAGAACTAGTACATGCTGTCATGCTGTTATTCTAGCTGTAGCTGGCAAACTGAGTCAAGACTGCAGATGGTGGTGTCTCTGCAGCTTCTACAGAAACACTACTGCCCTGTCAAAGCACTAATGCAGTTTTATTTACGATATGATGGTCTATTACTTAAGACAATTGGCATGGCAAAAAAACAAGGACTGTCTTGAGAGTCTCAAACTTATTCTTTGCTTTTGATTATTCTGAAACAAAGCCGCAGTGGACTTGTTTATGCCGTTGTAGAGCACTGGTATGAGTCTTAAGTCACATGGTATGATGAAGTGTAGGTAAGCCACATCTGTTCTGGGGTTGTTAGTTGCGTTTCACATAGCAGTAAGGAAGCACTCGCCAACCTCAACGGCTCCTTGTGCTTGTGCTGGCGTGCCTCTTACAGGAGAAACACATGCTGTTTGGAGCACAGACATAGATCTTTCTCAGGTTTGGAAAAAGCTCCTGACAGATTTCCAAAAGCATTTCTTCTCTAATCAGTAAGGGAAAAGTATTACATTGTCACTTCCAGTATTGCACAAAATTGATGCATTCAAAAGAAGTTTGTTTCTGTTGCTATTTGAAATATATTATTGATGAATGGTTCAAATGAATGATAACATGATTTTTAATCATTTATCCATATCATATATATGGTACTTTGCTCCTGAAGGACTGTGTCATTTTTTTATAGATCAGGGAAGAGCTTCGAGCCAATGGGATTGATGTCTACCCACAGAAAGAGTTCGACGAGGATGCAGAGGATAGAACAATCAATGAGAAAATAAGAGTGAGTTTGCTGTACATTCAGAAAACATCCATGGTTCATTTAAGAACATTCTGATGTTATCGGTTACTTTCCTCTGTCCATTAGGAGATGATTCCTTTCGCAGTCGTAGGAAGTAACCAGGAGTATCAGGTCAATGGGAGAAGACTATTGGGAAGGAAAACAAAATGGGGAACCATTGAAGGTATTGTGACTCTTTAGAGAAGAGAGAGAAAGTGATTAGCGGACTATGCAGACAGCAACATTCCTAAAGCACGTCAAGGGAGCTCTTGAACCGCAGACAAACGGCTATGAGTCAAAACATCAGAAAGCCTTATCCTTGGTAAATGAGGACCCACTCAGAAGACCATTATGAGTGCGTCACTTTGCCTGGGAGTCGGCGTCCTGCTGGACAGTTAAATGCCTTTATCACCGAGCCTCATTGACAGGGACTTCACAATTTCCCCAGTTCCTCAAGTAATTTAATTACATATAATAATATTATTGCTTATTACTTCAGGATTCTTTGGTGAATAGAAAGATGGGAGGGGGAGCATTTATTTAGAATAGAAATCTTTTGTAACATTATAAATATCATATTTAATTTTAGATTATAGTATTGTAAAATTATGTATTATGTTATATAATTTATACAGAGTAGACTAAAGTCTTAGTTATTGTCTGTTATAATCAACATTATGCCACTGAAGCTGTCAGAAGCTTGCTACTTCTTGACTTGCCGTTGTAGAGTAATATGCAACCTTGTTTGAATACAGGTGCATCTCAATAAATTAGAATGTCATGGAAAAGTTCATTTATTTCAGTATTTCAATCTGGGCGGTTGATGTACTTAGCAGCTCACATAGTAAAAACTTAAATTTTTGGTGAGGTGTTTTGAGAGTCAAATGACTGTAATTATCCTGTAATCTTTCTGAAGAGCTTGACTACTCTTATTAAAGTCTCTCTTTGAAAACCTTTAATTTCCTGCTCTGGATGTCTACTCCATGGTGGCTCTCTTGTTCTCTTTCATGGAGTTTGACGTAATCTATAATTCATAAACATTTTTTCACATCCAGGCAGCTGTGGATTTGTCACAGCGAATTTGTCAGGCTCTCAGGGTTATCTTTTTTGGAAGGCTTCGGTTTAAATTGAATTACTAGAGATTGATAATGTCTCATCTCTGTCCACCTCCCCCTGAGTATACCTGCAACAGCTCCACCTAGTGAACAAGCGGTTATTGCTTTATGTTGCTCCAAATGGCTAGAGAGGAAGAACTGAATTGATCTGTTTATTGCTCTTTGTCTTCTGTTTGTAACTCATGTTTCTGCTGTGTTTTGGTGTCTATAGTTGAGAATATTGCCCACTGTGAGTTTGCTTACCTGCGGGACCTCCTCATAAGGTCAGTCTGTGTCTGTGGTTAACAAACAGTATTACAAGTATACACTTGTGGGGAAAAAAGTGTGCTTAATTGTGTCAAATGTGCACTTTGTAACATACTTTAGATCTTAAAAGTGTATATATATATTTTTTTTTTTAAAAACTGTACTTTAATTAAAAGGCCATTTAGGTTAAAGTAAGGAGTACAAGTTCATGTCTGCTTTTTCATACACTTAAGTGCACTTTAAAAAGTGTGCTTTGTAATATGTCAAATTTGTTTTATTAAAAGTAGATTTGAAATGTTTTAATAATCGTGCTTCAAAGATGTACACTTATTTTTTGTTAAAGTACATGTACTTGGTTTATAATTTTAACCGTAGTGTGTTATTTGACATTTAAAATGTATATATTTTTGATGTACTAAATTGCAATTACAAATATATTTAAATGCGTGTCAATTGACACATTGACATACAATTTCTATTGGGTTTCAATAGAAATTACATTAAATTATATTTTAGTTTACGATAAATCCTTATCAGGATATTCAACAGTACACTTTAAGTACATATTTCAAAGACAATAGAAATAATTATGAGTTTTAGGGCTGGGTTTTGACACAAATTTCACGATTCGATTCGATTCTCATTTACAAGCTTGCGATTCGATTCGATTCAATATCGATTATTTTGGATGTATATCAGGTACAGTACATGCCAAATTTTCTCAAGGAAAATTTTTTTTGTAATGCTGTAAAATTGTCAATTGGCACTACATTACTATAATATTGAAGGTTAAAATTTACTGATTTGTTAAACTTGCACTTAATGAAGTTTTTAAAATAATAAAAATTGCAATTACATAATATTTCTACTTCAATTTTTTATTTTTTTTAATATAAACAGTGGTGGCTGTCATAACTTGTATTTATTCAAACATAAATTAAACATTGAAGAACAGTAAAATATATAATGAATATGTTATATGGAGCATATATTTAGCAAAATGCCCCTCTCTACAGTTTATTTTTCTATCTGACTAATGAGTTTATGGTCACCGATTATATTTTACTGAGGTAAATGTGACGTTACGTGACATTGTTTACAAGCCGTTATATTGACGTCTTTGTAAAAAGTGTGCTTTGTAATATGTCAAATTTGTTTTATTAAAAGTAGATTTGAAATGTTTTAATAATCGTGCTTCAAAGATGTACACTTATTTTTTGTTAAAGTACATGTACTTGGTTTATAATTTTAACCGTAGTGTGTTATTTGACATTTAAAATGTATATATTTTTGATGTACTAAATTGCAATTACAAATATATTTAAATGCGTGTCAATTGACACATTGACATACAATTTCTATTGGGTTTCAATAGAAATTACATTAAATTATATTTTAGTTTACGATAAATCCTTATCAGGATATTCAACAGTACACTTTAAGTACATATTTCAAAGACAATAGAAATAATTATGAGTTTTAGGGCTGGGTTTTGACACAAATTTCACGATTCGATTCGATTCTCATTTACAAGCTTGCGATTCGATTCGATTCAATATCGATTATTTTGGATGTATATCAGGTACAGTACATGCCAAATTTTCTCAAGGAAAATTTTTTTTGTAATGCTGTAAAATTGTCAATTGGCACTACATTACTATAATATTGAAGGTTAAAATTTACTGATTTGTTAAACTTGCACTTAATGAAGTTTTTAAAATAATAAAAATTGCAATTACATAATATTTCTACTTCAATTTTTTATTTTTTTTAATATAAACAGTGGTGGCTGTCATAACTTGTATTTATTCAAACATAAATTAAACATTGAAGAACAGTAAAATATATAATGAATATGTTATATGGTGCATATATTTAGCAAAATGCCCCTCTGCAGTTTATTTTTCTATGTGACTAATGAGTTTATGGTCACCGAATATGTTTTTTCTGAGGTAAATGTGACGTTACGTGACATTGTTTACAAGCCGTTATATTGACGTCTTTGTGCGGCTGAAACACTGATTGAGCGATTACATGAGACAGAATACGGATTGTAAAGTTGTACTCTTTCTTTTAACTTGCCTTCGGATGTTTAGTCATGTTTATTTTGTGCTGAAACTGGTATTAACCCTCTGGGGTCCGAGGGTGTTTTGGGCCCTGGAGAAGTTTTGACACGTCCTGACATTTGTGCTTTTTTTCAGTTGCAAGTTTAGTAGCACCATAATCAGCACAAACTGGGCTACAATAATATTTGGGCAGCATGTATGTGATTGTGTTTTTGAGAAAACAACGTTTATGCGTGCTTAGTGAAAAACTGTGGAGGAGATCTGATCAGTTCACGTGCACCTCGCGTTGTTTGAATACTGCAATACAATGGACAGAATTTGAAATCTGAGACTTTGTTTCTTATTAAAAGTACCAAAGCACAATGCTTATTGCAATATATTGGATGGGAAGTGCCCTTCAACGTTCCGTCCGTTGACTGAAAACAGACTAGACTAATCGATTCTTGGGATTTAAGAATCGATATCGTTCCGTAAAAATGAGAATCGATTAATATTAAGATATCCATATTTTTTACCCAGCCCTAATGAATTTGCATATACTGTAACGATTATTTTGTCTGAATTAAGTCCTAGTTAAGATGGTTAAAATGGCACTCTAAAGTTCAGCTAATTGCATTTACTATAAATTTAAACTATAATACATTTTCATTTAATTGAAATTAGCATGGATTTAAATGTCAGAAAACATTACTGTATATTGATTAAAAGTATATTATTTCCATAAGTACTCTTTTTAAAAAATATGCTTAAGTGTACTTCTTTTTCACAAGTGTACAGCTGTGACACAAAATTTTTAATGGTTTATCCAAAAAATGTAATTCTGTCATCATTTGCTATTTTCTTGTCACCTTTGTATTATCCATGCAGTGAAAGTCAGTCAAAGTCAAAATCTTGTTCAACCAGTTTGGAGTCATTGTATGCACAAAAAAAGAAAAAAAGATGCGTTTTTTTTTTTTAAATATCTTCTTTTGTGTTCCACAGACTAAAGTAGGTTAAAATGGGTGTGGACCTTTTTAAGGGTCAGTAAATGATGACAGAATTGTCATTTTTGGGCAAACTATCACTTTAATTCCAAGTGAACGTGTTAGGGACATCTGCATTATTCATTAGCCATCATGCTGAGCTTGTACGTGTGATTCTAACGTGTGATTGGCTCATGTCCTGCAGAACCCACATGCAGAACATCAAAGACATCACTAGCAGCATCCACTACGAGATGTACCGTGTCCGTCGGCTCAACGAGAACAACACCCAGGCCAACGGCCTCAGCGAACACCATCCGGCCTGCCACGAAATCTAGCTCCCCATCCAAACGACCCCTCCACCCCCATTCCTCACTCCTCTCCAATCCCCAACCCTCCATTCACCTCACGCTCTGTCCCGCCCCCTTCCATCAGCCATGGACTGAGGTGAAGAGGTCCATCTAGAGAAGCACATAATGACTTCACCTCCCAGAAACCTCCAGCACAGTGGAGGGCTGAAGAGGTCAGAAATACAACCGCTAAAGAGCTTCACCATATACTGCATGCGTTTGACTCGGCTCTGCTGATGCTCCAGGTCTGTGTCTGTGTGCAGAGGTTGATTATGAGGCAGGTACTGATTGGTCAAGCTGTGCGAAAAGCTCTTCACATGCATCACTCTTCCTTTTGGTTTTTACAGGAGATTTCTCAGAAGGCTCCTTTTTATGTGATTTGTTGAATGCTCTCTTAATATTTATGCTTAATTTTGAGCGGATAAGTCATCTTCTGAAACCAGAGCTGATGTGGCAGCACCATTATAAAACTACAGGTTATCTGATGTCTTTCCCTCCAAAATATGTATACTTGTTGCCTACGGCATTGTGGAGAACCTGGTGTGCAGTTGTTCCTGCTATTTGTTTAATCACATCTGTGCAAATAATTACAGGAAAACTGACTCATTGGATCCCTGGTACCATATAAAAACAGTAATGATTGAAATTACAGCTTTGGGGTTTGTGTTGGAAAGATTATCCAAACTGAATAGTATTTATGTCAATTAAATGGGATTGTTATGTACTTTATACAAACGATCTTATTTATTGCAGAATGTGACCTGAACTGGAAGGAGAATCGCAGTGGGTTCAATAGGCTTTTAATGAATCATTTAATTTTGTGTATGAACCCGGTACACCGTTTTTATCAGGCAGTATTCAGTGCCGTTTATCTTAGACCTTCCAGACCGCCTCATTCTCTTCCAGTCATGCCAAATATGTGGAAATCTGCACCATCTTTTGTCAGTTTAAGTGTCTTGTTTTGTCTTAGCCTCGAGGAAAGGGCCTACAGGAGAGGGAACTTAAAGCTGCCTGCCACATCTGATGAGGAGCCACTTTTAAGAACGATGGAATTCCTCAGGCTTTGTTCTTGTCTGCAAGCCCCTTTATAAATGCTCGTCATTGGGAAAATATCTTTGTTTTGTCCTGTGCTGTATATTCATAGTGATTACATTTTTGTATTGGCATTCAGAGTAACACAAATAACTTTGATATCCTGTTATTTTAAAGAAATAAAGATTTAAATGGTAAATAATTATTTGGACTCTTTATAAATGATTAATTGACTCCTAAATGTGTCTAGACTTTGTAATTGCACACATTTTTTGGGTAATGGGAAACATTTAATAATGAGTCCTGTTTTCCACTCTATGATTCATGACTTTTTCCATCTAGGTGCTAAATGAAATTGTCAGTCAGGTTAAATGAACTGCTTTTATTAAAGGCATATAATTTTGACAATCATTTGACATTTGCTCTTCTAGAAGTATGTGAAAATTGCTTATTTTCTAATTACTTCTATTAACAAGGATATTGTGTATTAAGTACGTCAGAGATACTAATTTGGCTTTTAGCACTGATCATATACAGGTGCATCTCAATAAATTAGAATGTCGTGGAAAAGTTCATTTATTTCAGTAATTCAACTCAAATTGTGAAACTTGTGTATTAAATAAATTAAATGCACACAGACTGAAGTAGTTTAAGTCTTTGGTTCTTTTAATTGTGATGATTTTGGCTCACATTTAACAAAAACCCACCAATTCACTATCTCAACAAATTAGAATATGTTGACATGCCAATCAGCTAATCAACTCAAAACACCTGCAAAGGTTTCCTGAGCCTTCAAAATGGTCTCTCAGTTTGGTTCACTAGGCCAGTGGTTCTCAAACTGGTTTTAAGTTTCCACAGTCTGTGATGATTTGGGGTGCAATGTCATCTGGGTGTAGAAGCAGAAGATGTAATATTTGACAACTGTTTTACGATAAAAATGTTGTAGCTGACAGTAATATCCAGTAATGCAACCTAATCATTTCCCCCCTGAAGTGTCCATTTTGAATCGAAAATATGGTATCATTTACGATTTCGTGTATTAATTCCAAACAGAATGTGACTCGACAAGAAACATTTTGCGCTTTTCACAAAATACGCATACAAATAAGAGTGAATATGTGCATATTTCAAAATATTACTAGAATTAGAATTTGCTTCACCGTTACTTTTACCATTTCCCCTAAACTTTCTCCATTTGGTATGTCTGTTTGTTTGATTAACAGTCTTTCCTCACACTGAGGAGGGCACTGGAAGCCAACATTTGTACTCCTCCGTAGTAATTAGAAGAAAGTCGACAGCTCCAATTCTGACTCCTCTCTAACCTGCATATGTTAGCCACTAATAATACCGTGTTAATTAAAACTGCTTATTTCAAAAGAGCTTTTTGTAGGACTCCACTTTAATTAGACGCATTACCTGCCATTTTGTTTTATATCAGTGCTCAGAGCTGGCATGGTCGTGGCCACCTGCCGTCAGGCTCCACCTTGCCCCTTGATTACCTCTGCAGGCATCTGTGTGATTTGTTTCGAATGAGTTTGTCTCGTCCTTTCTGCATCACTTCATTTTCCTGTTTTCCTTTTGCCTCTACCTTGCCGCTCCTGTCTGTATCGCTCTCCTTGTGCTTCATATGTCAGATGATCTTGGTTCCTTTCTGTCTGCTGGCTCAATGCCAGGCTCTCAGACATGCAAGGGAGGGGTGCATGCAGCCATATGCAAATCATACTAGCCTTGATTAGGAGGCAGCAGCAAATTCAATTAAATTTGGTGTGGTGGGTGGGAAAGGTGGTCTGTTAAGTCAATTGCAATCCTTTTGACACTTACAATTTTAAAGAAACAGATCAGTTTTTTTTCTTCAGTTTTTCTAGTAATGCTATTATGTTTTGCATTTTATTTGAATTATTTATTGAAAAATGTATCATTTTGAGATTTATAAAATTCATTTGGATTTTTATTTAAAAAAAGAAGCAAAACTTTGTCATATCAGGTGTCAGGATATGAAATCAATTGTGTTGCATTTCCATTGCATGCACAGTGTTATTTTATATATCATTTTACATTGTTTAAATTGTTTTGTTATTTTCATATTATTTTAATATAACTTTTTAAAGTGTATTTTTTTGCTATTCTTTATTATATTTCAATTTTTTTTATAAAAAGCAAAATTCTGTAATATCAGAATTTGTAAACAATTGTGGTGCATTTTATTTGATTTCATTTTACATTATTTTATCCATTTATTATTATTTATTTATTAAAAAAATATTTAGTACTTTTTTGTAAATAAAAAAATCCATTGCACACACAATGTTATTTTATTTTTATCACCATTATTATTTGTATTTATTATCAATATTTGTAATTTTATTCATATTATTTATTATTTGTTTTATTTGTATTTTACATAAGCAAAAACATGTAATACTGGGTGTCAGGATTTGAAGTCAGTTAGATGTGGTGCATTTCCATTGCACGTGCAACGGTTTATTTTAGACGTAAAACAGAAGAGCAAGAGATTGAGAAACAGAGAGAGAGAGAGAGAGAGAGCGAGAAAGTAGAGCAAGAGAGGATCTTCCTTCATTTCCTTTTGATGTGATGATTTTTCCTGAAGCTAATGGCTGAGTAATTACACCAATCAGTTTCCAGTGTTCTTGCTGTCGTAGCATTGAGTGAGACAATGTTGGGGTGTCGTAAATGTTTACTAATTGTGCACATGAATTTGTCGGTAAAGGGAGGCATTCAGGAAGAGGGTTTATGCAGTTATGGGAAAGATCAAATACGCTTGCTTGCAATGTACCAACCTGACAGCATCCTAGTTCGTCTATCTTAGCCATTGTTTGGACTTTGACATTTCATTCTTGCAGGACTGCTTAGGGCTCTAGTGTGCTGCATCATGACATTGCCTTTTGGTAAAGATCGAAAAGTCAACAGAAAGAAAAGAGACAGGTGACTGAGTGCATGTGACGCATTGAAAGTTGTGTTAGGCTGTCGGCGTCTGATTTTCTCTCTTTCTGGCAGAGTGCCTGGGTTACCCAACACTCTTGGCCAAATTAACAGATGTCTGATGATGATTGGTGGTGTGGGCAGAGCCTAATGATGGGCATTTCTCTTTAGTAAAGCGCACATGGGCTTTGTTCCAAAATGTAGTGAGCTACCTATGGAGGCATTATAGTTGCTGCCAGCTGCTACTAAATAATCCTGCCTTAACATATCAAGTTTTTAAAAAATTCTTAGGGAACGTCACATTTGTCCTTCACAATGAAGGCAATTCCAGAATTCAGAGCGGTGAGCTCAGTAAAGATCTGTATGGCCTGTATGTAAGTACACAGACCTATTTATATTTCATTCAATACTATTCAATACTACAAAGAAGTAGGCCTATTGATAAAATACTAAAACAGTTCAGTGCAGTGTTGTCATTGACTAACTGAAATAAATATAAATGACAGCTAAATAGAAACTTAAAACAAAAACTATTAAAGATGACAAAAGCACATAACAAAATCACTAAAATCAAAATCAAAATATAAACAATAAATATAATAACAGCTCGTTTGAAATAGTAATACTATCGTAGTAAGCAACATAATACAAAACTAAATGTTTAGGCACATAAACATAGACCTAGGCTATATATTTTATTTAATACTTAGGGTTAATGAATTTATTTTAAAAATGATATTTTACCCAATAACTAATTTGATCCTGTCTGAACCTATGTATTTTAAATTGAATCAAAGTTCACAGTACTTTTTTCTTCCCTTAACCACCCAGTGCTACTTAATACAATTTTACCTATAAAAAAAAAAAGCAGCTCCAAAAACAAGTTTGAAATATGACACAAATTTTGAAGAACAGCAAAATGTGACAGTTTTTTGAAGTAAAGTTAACCACAGATCTAAATGTGCTTATAATCCAAAAAGCGTCATTCTAAAAACCCATAGAAAATGCAGTTAGCCCTTTTAGCCCCAAAACAAAGGTTGGTATACATTGTGAGATTCGTCAGTATGTGATAGCGACACCCAGTGTTCAGATTATGAATTTCATGTCATTTCTTAATAGCAATACCTCAGATTCCTTTCTGTTTTTAAGTTAAGTCATAATTACAAACCACATCAGGATAGGCGGTAATCCACAAATGTACATGTTTGGACACCCCTGCCTTATCGAGGACTTTTGCAACTGACTGCATTCCACTTTTTCAGCTTTGTCCTCTAGATGGCTCTCCAATCTCCATCTATGGACAAGACCCAGTGAAGCTCAGTGGGATGTAGTGTGAGCAGTTCTTTCTATAATCAGAGTGACTGTTTGCACTCGGGTGTAAATAGCACTCGCTGCACAGCAGATTTATTTGCGCTTCAATAGTTTCGTTGATTGAGAAGAAAAAACTACAACAAAATGCAAGTTTGATGTCAGATAGTCATGCATGTGCTTCGATATTTTGCACAGTAGTGCTTATGTGTCAGAGTGGGCTTGGTTTTATTTTATTATAAATTGTTAATTGTGTTTATCTAAAATTGAAAAAAAAAAAATATATATATATATAAATTGTGTGTGTGTGTGTGTGTGTGTGTGTATATATATATATATATATATATATATATAAAACCAAAAATGCTCAATGATAAGTATGTTGTTGAGCTATTAACAGAGCTCTCTCAGACCCCAAACAAACTTCAAGATGATGCAATTAAATTTTGTGAGTGTTTTGTCTGAAAATCAATTAGGTATCACAGGAGAATATTTCCATCTTGCATCAGTCGAGTCAGTGGCCTGTTTCCTTCTCGGGCAGGATGTTGTTGTGCTGTGCTGTGTGCGTGCCTGCTGTTGCTCCGCTGGAGTTAATTATCTGCATTAATGAGAGCAGCTCAATCATTTATCATCGTCTCATTCACTCTGCAGATGCCTGACTAGAGCTGCACTGCCCCTATCAATACCCTGAGATGTGTGTGTGTGTGTGTGTGTGTGATACCTCTGAACGATTTTGTTGTGCATTGCACTCATGCAGTGTTGATTTCCATATGATTCTCCATTCAGCATTCATATTCAGAATACATTTAAATGTAAAATATACATAGTACGCTCATGCATACTTTTATGTATTCAGTTTCCATGCACCACAGGTTTTATTTATTTTGAACCTGTTATTTTCATCCGTCCAGGGCGAGATGAAGGCCTCTTTGACTCTTGGTTGAATCACATTTCTCATATATCATCTGCTGTCCAGTCTGCCGGTGGCTATATACAGTGGGGAAAAAAAGTATTTAGTCAGCCACCAATTGTGCAAGTTCTCCCACTTAAAAAGATGAGAGAGGCCTGCAATTTTCATCATAGGTATACCTCAACTATGAGAGACAAAATGAGAAAAAAAAAATCCAGAAAATCACATTGTAGGATTTTTTAAGAATTTATTTGCAAATTATGGTGGAAAATAAGTATTTGGTCAATAACAAAATTTTCTCTCAATACTTTGTTATATACCCTTTGTTGGCAATGACAGAGGTCAAACGTTTTCTGTAAGTCTTCACAAGGTTTTCACACACTGTTGCTGGTATTTTGGCCCATTCCTCCATGCAGATCTCCTCTAGAGCAGTAATGTTTTGGGGCTCTGTCTCCGTGTCGTCCCGTATGGTGAAAGTGCTGATATGGGACATTGGATGGACACGTCGGTGCTAAGGCTAATAGTATAATCAGATACTTAGGAATTCATTTTCTCCTCGGCTGCACTCTGTGTGAGGTGAGGATGCAAAGGGGAGTCGAGAGAGATGTGTGGGTTAACCTCTGCCCCGTTAGCCCACAGTAACTCCCCCACTCAGCATTAAACTAAAACATGTAGCACAGCCCTCTGCGAAAAGTCAAAGGTCGAGAGCGAAGCATTCATTTAATGCTCATAGGGATGAGGAAGCTTTCTTTACTGTACATAGCACCACAAGACATATATTACTTGATGTAACAAACGATCCAGGAAAAGATCCTTGAATGCCATTCTGTTTATACACACAGATGCTTAGTGTGTCGTGCATAATGTGATATTTTAAGTCAGGTTTTTATTCTGCAGAATGTCAGAAATTTTGGCTCACTTTTGCATAAAAATATGCTAAATTATTTTAAACAAAGCCTATTTTTTGCTTAATACATGCATTTTACACATACACACACATAAATATTATTTGCATATTATTTGTGTGTGTGTATATATATATATATATATATATATATATATATATATATACACACACACTGTGTGTGTGTATATATATGTAAGGAATAATCAACGATTTGCCGTGCATTAAAGGTTTTTAAATGCAGGACGTGGAGGCCAAGAACCACCGAGAAGTGGAATGTGGTTGTCTCCGCGAAGTGCATTTTAAAATCCTTTAATGCACGGCAAACCGTTGATTATTCCGCTTATTCCCATGGTCATTTGCCAAGTTATAGACAACTTAAAACTAGTATTGCTCTTTGCAGTGCAATATTTGACCGGAAGGGTAAAAATGACAGTTATTTTCATCAGTTACGGCTCGTTAGCTCTAGCTTTCTGCCCGCTTCAAATCAGAGACAGAGATGAAATAGTGCGGTAAGAGCACATTTATTTGAATGAATTATAGCATTTATTTCAATTAATTATAGATTGATCGAGAGAGAGAGAGAGATGACAGTTGTGTGTGCTTTACCTGCGTCTGCGCATCTCTCTACAAACAATTAAAGGGGTCATATGATGCGATTTAAATTTATCCTTTCTCTTTGGAGTGTTACAAGCTCTTGGTGCATAAAGAAGATCTGTAAAGTTGCAAAGACTAAAGTCTCAAATCCAAAGAGATATACTTTATAAAAGTTAAGAGTCAACCACGCCTACCTAAAACGGCTCGTTCTAACACGCCCCCACATGTCTACGTCACGATGTGGGAAGATTTGCATAACGCCGCCCAAATGTTCACGCAAAGAAAGAAGGCGTAACTTTTATTATTCTCGCTGTAGTATTGTTGTTGCCGCCACCGCCACCATGTCGTGAAGGCGCTGTGTGCTTCGAAGTGAAAGCGAAACTACTTTGTTTGGTCTTCCAAAAGAGGATGATATCTGCTTCGTCATGCCTAGAGCTGATCCGTTCTGGTTGCTGAGGAAATATATCAACTTTGCGCTGTGGATCGCCGGATCGGCTTTCACCGTGGACGAAACGGAGTCCAGCCCGGAGTCGTCACATGTCCTTCCCTGATGCTCCTTCATCGAAATCGCCAGCCGCACCGTTCTCAAGCCCACCTGCCTTTGCTCACTCAAACCCTCCGGCCGTTCCTCACTCTAGCCCCCGGCCTTTGCTCACTCTAGCCCTCCGGCCGTTCCTCACTTTAGCCCCCAGCCTCTGCTCACTCTAGCCCTCCGGCCGTTCCTCATTCTAGCCCCCGGCCTCTGCTCACTCTAGACCACCGTGTGTGACGCTGTTTCATTGTGAAAGCTAAACTACTTTGTTTGGTCTTCTAAAAATGGACATGTCTAGAAATCAGTGGGTAAGTTCTACTTACAACACTGTTCCAGAACATTTCAACCAACCAAATATTCAGATGTGTGCAGCACATTTTATGGAGGACCGTTTCCTGATCCTGGGAGAGTAGACTACAATGCTGGCTGTTCTGACTCACGGACTGTAAGTTTTTTTTATTTAAAGAGTTTTTATATTTTATATATTTAAAGCAAGTTTTTTGGGCAGTGTAGAGTAGGGCTTGTTGTTTGTCATTTCTCCGATCACAAATGCAGACATGGTTTTATGTTTATGCGGCACGATGCAACGCAACGCGTAAAAAGGCAGTATAAGTCATTATAATCCATAATTATGTCCCCACTGGATGCAACGAATGCCTCGTTTATAATGGGTTTTAATGTTTTTGAATCATCGCTCTGGCCTGACAGGGCATCATCACAGTATAGTGAGGGGCGTAACATTTCCGTCACATGCTTGAGGTATTCAGCCAATCACAACGCACTGGATAGCTGGCCAATCACAGCACACCTCGCTTTTTCAGACCGATGAGCTTTGTAAAAATCGACGTGTTTCAGAAAGGCGGGGCATAGAGGAGAAACAATAATGTACAGTATGTGGAAAAAAATGTGTTTTTTGAACCTTAAACCGCATAAACACATTTCATTACACCAAATACACAAAATAATGTTCTTTTTAGCAGCATCATATGACCCCTTTAAATTACTTAAAAACAGCAATTTTACCACCTCGCTGTTGAGGAATATAATGTAGCGATCTAGTATCTAGGCTATTTTATTAATAAAAATCGCGGGGAAGCGTTGACAACAAGTTTATGTGTGTCTCTCTGTGTGTGTGTGTGTGTGTGTGTGTGTGTGTGTGTGTGTGCACCACTTAAAGCAGCGCATTAATATGGAACGGTGATTAAACTGACTTGGAACTACCTGTGCGTTAAAAGGTTTTACCTGCCAGCCAATCAGAATCCAGTATTCAGACAGACCATGGAATAAATATATTGATTTCATATTTCTACTACTGTACTATTATTTTCATTTTTTTATAACGTTTTTCTTTAAAATGGAGAAATATATTTTTTATAAAGAAAACTAAACCTATTTTTGGCTCAGTGTATGCATATTTTCATGACAATTAAGCATTATTTCAATAAGTTCATGCTTAACTAATGCATATTATGTATGCATGTGTATACTGTATGTGTTTGATTATATATGTATGTGCTAATTTGTCATATAAATAATATCAAAATATAAAAAATGTAATGGTCTTAAAATATTATACTTTTTTGTTTTATTTCTATCTTTGTATTATTATTACTGTCAATTTTATTTTATTTTTATTTTATTTATTTATTTTGAATAATGACATGTTTTGTGAG
Organism: Sinocyclocheilus grahami; assembly: GCF_001515645.1. Taxonomy (NCBI): domain Eukaryota; kingdom Metazoa; phylum Chordata; class Actinopteri; order Cypriniformes; family Cyprinidae; genus Sinocyclocheilus; species Sinocyclocheilus grahami. Next base: position 268,417 of record NW_015505481.1, on the reverse strand, counting down.
ATGTTCTCATTGGTTAATGAATGGCATTTTGCTTTTGCGTGTTGTGCTAGGGTGCGACCCCACAGACTGATCCTAAACCAGCTTATTCTGCCAGCACAGGCCCCTCCACCTCCCAGAGCCACTCATGTCTGTGCCGCCAACCTTCTCCCTCCCCCTCCAGTGTTATCTTCCTCTCCTGTTTACCACTGGCTCACTAATGGAAAAAAATTGCAGCAATATGCAAAAAAGCCGCTAACGCAAATGCAGGTTGCCCAGGCAACAAGGAGGTTATATTCCTGGGCGCTCATGGAAATCAGTGTAGCGCGCCTAGCTCTCGCATCCTGCTGAAAATTAGATAGGAGAGAATACAAAAAAAGAGACGTGGAAGGAGTGAGAGTAGGAAGGGTCCCAGGGGCCAATTCTACTACAAGCCATATTTAGTTTTCATCAGCGGCCCTGGCAGATGTGCTGGCTCTCAGTACTTTATATGTGTTTCTGTGGAAATAGAAGAAGAAACACAGCAACAAATATAACTTCACTGTCAGACATAAAGTGATGCTGTTATATTGCATATTTTAAATAAAGTCTCCATATTCACATGTAGCTACTTCAATTTTTCAGTATTAATATTCAATTTTGGAAAATTGCTATATGTACTAACAGTATGAGGTGAATTTGATTGCAGCAATTTGTGGGTTTAACCTGCTCAGCTTTGAATGTAATATAAAAAATCCAGTCTCCATATGTAATCTTGTTTCGTTGGCAGGATATGGAATATGCCATCAGACATATGCGGGAAACACAGTGGACCACGAGTATGTCATTGAAAAATCTAGTCAAGTAAAGTCGTGGAAGGTAGTGAATGAGGAAGAAAGATAAATTAAAATGAGAAATGTCAAGATGTCCATTTCTTCAACATTAAGAGATAAGGATTTCTCCTCCAGATATTCTTGAAATGTCCTTTCATGTGTATTTTTTTTTAGCTACGTTCTCCTGGCACAGCTCCAGAAAGGTTAATATTCAACAAGCTTTCTGATTTAAAAATATAAAAATTATGTTTTAAATTCCACTATTGAAACTAAATACTACAACCTTTAGCTATATGTCAGATCCAGTGTAATAATATCTCCAAAATAATAACAATGTATCTTAATATTTGCACCTATTTAGAGAAATGTGCAATTACACCCACTGAAAAGCAGTTCAAGGCGAAAGCATCTAGTGAAAGAAAATTATATTTAGAATGATTATTCTCCTCTATGGTAGAGAGCTTTCATTTAGTTTCATTTATTACTCTTTGAGCAATTCAATATTTCATTACTTTTACTGTATGTATGAGCCTTTAGCTTTCATCGCTTCTTATTTAGTTATATTTACATTTTCATACAATCTAAAGTATTTAATTTTTTATATTCATTGTCCGTATTCATGTGCTCGTGGCGTTAATATCCTTAATATCTTTGAGAACAGCCACTTTAACTAATGTAACCCTGCTCTTTATATCAAAATATTATTTTGGATTAACTCAATATTTGATTTTCCTTTTTCTTACAGCTTAATCGAACCTTAAATAAAATTTCCAATTGGCTCTGAACAGCTCAGCTCAGCTCTTTTTCTCAGCTGGAGTTTTCCTGCGGGAAAGGGGAGATTGCTAAACTTCAATCTGCTTTCCTCTTGTTATTAAACAATAAAGGGAAACACCATTGCCTGTAGAAGTGCAGTGTTTATTAAAGGGGAATGAAGGAATATGGGCTGTGAATATGTTGCTTTATTTCTGTCTTGACTCCCTCCATTTATTTGTTGTTTTACCTTCTTTCCCTTTATAGTGCACTGTTTTATGTTGGATTTCTGTTAACATGTTAGGGTAGTGACATTTTCTCTTCCTGAAACATCATGCTTTAATTAGCGGCTGATGTGAGCTGAGCTGCACGACTGAAATCTATTAATTAACTGAATATTTATATCTCTGTTGACCACAGGAAAGATAGAAGCTGGCAGACACTGTAAACAAAGACATGGGAGGGAAAGTGCATTGCGAGCAGAGGGGAATCTAAACAGGTGATCTTAAACTGCGGGAGGTTCATAACTATCACTCTTCCACAGCTTTGACATTTCTAATTATGTATTTCGTATTTCTGGGCTGTTGTTCTTGTACTTCCACCCCTCTCCCACTCATGACTTCTTTTTCCCTCTCGGTTTGTCATTTCCACAGTACTATTTTAGATGTTTGCAATGTACTGAATACATTTGAATTGTCAAAAATGGCAGTCTATAAAAATACTGGCAGATGCAGAGACTTCATAATTTTTTTTGAATATCAGTTTTTCATTCTCTTCTGTCTTCATTGCCCTCTTCCTGGTCTTGGATCTTGTTGTTCCCTTTCCTAATCTCTTTCCTGTTTGTCTCGTGATTACTGTATTGTGATCAGGATAGCAGTGATGATGCTTGACCAAGCACATCAATCTAACACAGGGCTGTAATTGGGTTTATTTTCCTTGAATGGCCTAATCTTTCCTTTCTGACATGTATTTAGAGCTCTTTTTATGCTTTTCAAAACATAAACACACTATTCATGCTCATGTAAATGTGTCTTACATTTGATCCCTATGTACTGTATATATTTGAGTATGTGTAATATACTGTATATATATATATATATATATATACACATACACCAGTTTAACACATTAACTTAATGCGATTAAAATATTTTAACGCAATTAATGCACTGGCCCCGCCCCCAGACCTGTACATCATCTTACAGTCCATACAGTTGACTCCATGTAGTGTTCCGTATGGTGTTTGATTGCTCGGTTATCACTATGCATGTCTAGAGAGAGAAGCATTTGATTAAAAAGGTCTGTCTCTGTTGGAGAAACTTGTTCTGTTCTGTGATAAGAAAGTTAGTTACGTGCTGAGATCTGAAGTAAACAAATGAGCACAGAGTTGCCAAAAAGAACTATCTGTTTCCTGGTCTTTTGTACACCACATTTTGGCGACGAGGATGGCTGATTGCTCTTTACCCCCACCACCGCCTTTCCTCGCACTCCCTGGCGAGCCTCCCGTTCCGTGTCCCACTGGCTGCAATCTTTCGAAACCTATCTCGTCGCAGCGCCTTACTGATGTCAGCGCGCTCAGAAAAAAGGTGCTGCTGCAACACTGTCTGGGTGCGGAAGGACAAAGAGTGCTCGCGACGATCAACGCTGACAATGACGCGAATCTGTTGAATGAGCATTTCGCCGCCCCACAGAGCATTTTGCTGCGCCGGTTCATATTTCGCCGACGCCACCAGCTTTCCGGTGAGTCAGTTCATCAGTACGTCACTAACCTAAGAGGACTGGCCAACTCCTGTAAATTTGGGGTGCTGCGCGACGAAATGATTCGTGATCAACTAATTGAACACACAAATAATGAGAAAATTCGGGAAGTTCTATTATTGGAATCTGACGATCTATCACTGTCTAGAGCAATAGCCATAGCATATCAAGTCGAAAGTGCAGCAGAATGTGCAGCCACATTAGCAAACCAAACTAAGCCCACACCCAGCCAACTAGCACACATGGATGCACCCCCACCCATGGACCAGTCACCAGGCAGGGGCACAGAATCAGCTGCTGATACTCCTGATTCTGTAATGTATCTCACACGTCAACAGCGCATGCAACCACAAAACAGCAGTGCTGTGGTAACTGTGGATCTCACTCTCATAACACCAGAGCTCATAACTGCCCAGCCCGGGGCCAAACATGCCACAACTGCGGGGGAAAAAAATATTTTGCTAATGTCTGTCGATCAGCCCCCACCAGATCAGAAATACACACAGCCCACTCTACACCCACCATTCATAATGTGACATAAGGACTGGCGACATTCAAATCATGTACTGTAACTCTAAATAATGTGTGCGTCCCTTTGTTCTTAGACACAGGAGCTAGTGTATCTCTTCTGAATGCCGACACGTGCAGTTTTTTAACTCGCTTTCCTTGGGTGCACCCTCTACTGCCCTGTGTGGGTATGGCAACTCCAAAATAGAAATACTGGGCTCACTTGAAATGACTGTTTGTTTGGGGGGGGGGCTGCTATTCTGGCTGTGACTACAACCTGCCAGCAACAGTGGCCAGCACTGTTCGAAGGGCTGGGCTGCCTCACCACATTCAACCATCAACCTCTCCTCAATCCCATTGTCACCCCTGTTATTCAACCATTACGCCGCATTCCCCTGGCCCTTCGTGATGGGGTGACAGCTAAACTGTGCAGCGGCTACAAGACGCAGGCATCATTGAGCCTGTGGACACTTCACCTTGTGTGTGGGTATGGCAACTCCAAAATAGAAATACTGGGCTCACTTGAAATGACTGTTTGTTTGGGGGGGGGGCTGCTATTCTGGCTGTGACTACAACCTGCCAGCAACAGTGGCCAGCACTGTTCGAAGGGCTGGGCTGCCTCACCACATTCAACCATCAACCTCTCCTCAATCCCATTGTCACCCCTGTTATTCAACCATTACGCCGCATTCCCCTGGCCCTTCGTGATGGGGTGACAGCTAAACTGTGCAGCGGCTACAAGACGCAGGCATCATTGAGCCTGTGGACACTTCACCTTGGGTTTCAAATCTGGTGGTGGCTACAAAAAAATCAGGTGCCCTACGTATCTGTGTGGATTTGCGGCGTATAAACAAGGCAGTAATTCCTGACAAGTATCCACGGGGGTCTTTCGCTATACCAGGATGCCGTTTGGCCTTAGCTCCGCCCCTTTCTGCTTCCAGAAAATAATGACTTCTGTGTTAGCTGGCATACCAGGTGTGGTTATTTATCTGGATGATGTGGTTGTGCATGGGGCAACTAGACAGATCCATGACGAGCGCCTAAATAAGGTGTTTGATGCACTAGCCAAGCAGCACTTGACCCTCAATGGTGACAAATGTCTCTTTGATGTGCCAACCATTGACTTTGTGGGATTTGTCGGCAGAGGGCATTCATCCATTTCATTCCAATGTGGAGGCTATTCAGTCCATCCCCGAACCAACTTCGCCAGCACAAGTAGCTTCCTTTCTGGGAATGACAGGCTATTATTTGAAGTTTCTTCCCCAGTATTCAGCCACTACAGCCCCTCTGCGGCAATTATTGCGGAAAGATGAACCCTGGGTATGGACTCAAGCGTGTACGGAGGCTGTGCTTACCCTTAAGGCTCAGCTTACATTGCCACCAGTGCTAGCGCATTTTAGCACCTCTTGTGACACTCTGGTCACCTGCGACGCATCTGCCACAGCAATCGGTGCTGTGCTTTCTCAAGTACAGAATGGTGTCGAAAAGCCCATAGCCTTTGCCTCTCGTGCCCTTAATCCAACGGAGCAATGGTATTCAGTGGGGGAGCGAGAAGCACTAGCATGTGTCTGGGCATGTGAAAGATGGCACCTGTACCTATATGGTCGCCATTTCACCCTGAGGACGGACCATCATGCCCTGGTGACATCGGGAACGGGCCACAAACCAGTGAGACTGCATCGCTGGTACGATCATCTTCGGCAGTATAATTACAGTCTGCAATTTACCCCAGGCCGTGACAATGTGGTAGCCAACCTTTTGTCTCGCTCCATTCCTGCTGAAAATATATCCACGGGTAGTAGTGATGTTGAAACAGACATTATTCAGATGCTACACATTCCCCTGCAGGATGTAGTGTCATTACAGGAGCTCAAACCAGCCTCCGACCAGGACCCTATCCTCTCAAAGCTCCGCACTTACATCCGGGGTGGCTGGCCATCAAATGTATCTGGAGAACTAGCTGCTTTTTCCCCAGTCAAAGATGAGCTGTCCTGTTGGAATGATGTCTGCGTCGCTCGTGGGCTTTGCACTGTGGTCCCAGGGTCCATTCGTGCACGCGTGTTAGCAAATGGCTAACAGTGCTACCGAGACCGAGTGTGGTGGCCAGGAATAGATAGCAAGATTGAAGCACTGGTCAAGGACTGTTCAGCCTGCCTCGTGAGTGGTAAGACAGGCCACTCACCTCCACCACCACTCCGGCCCTTAGCCTAGCCCTCTGGAACCTGGCAGCACTTACAGCTGGATATCTGCGGTGAGATTCACGGGGTTCCCCACAATCAGCGCTACCTAGTTGTGGTTTATGACTTACACTCCAAATGGCCTGAATTGACTGCTACGGGTTCTGTCACCTCCCAGGTCATTGTGTATTTTTTGGACTCTGTTTTCATGCTGGGACCTTCCACAGATAATCACAACAGACAATGGCCCTCAGTTTATCTCAGGCGACTTCAAATCCTACCTAGAGAGTAAGGGTATTCAACACATCCGCACAGCCCTTTATCACCCCCAGGCTAACGGTGGCGTGGAGCGGTTTCATCAGTCCCTTAAAAATAGTCTCAGAGCACACCTGGCCCAAGGGTGTCCTTTCAATCAAGCCGTTCACCTCACCCTGCTGTACTATAGGGCCTCTCATCATTGCACCACGGGTGTTTCCCCTGCTTTTCTCATGGAACTCAATTTGCCTCTTGATCGGCTCTGCCCACCTGTGCCCCTGAAGCCTCCCCCAGGAGTTAAAGCTTCTGTCTCTTGCCAACAGCGCCGGATGAAAATACAGTTCGACAAACATAAGCATGCCAAAGTGCCAGACATTGCCGTAAATGACTGGGTTAGGGTCCGTAGGCCTCCCAGGGGAAACAAACTGGCCTAATTCTGGTCCTCACCTCTGAGAATTACCTGCCGGCTTGGCCCGGCATCTTACCTTTTGAACGTAAGGTTATCACTATGCATGTCTAGAGAGAGAAGTGTTCGATTAAAAAGGTCTGTTTGTTGGAGAAACTTGTTCTGTTCTGTGATAAGAAAGTTAGTCAAGTGCTGAGATCTGAAGTAAACAAATGAGCACAGAGTTTCCAAAAATCTGTTTCCTGGTCTTTTGTACACCACAGAACTAATATAAAAATAGATTAACTAATAAAAAATTGTTTTAGTTAAAAATAACTGAATGTTGATGCTGTAATAACAAATATTTATCGGGAACAATAAATGCTGGGATTTCATAAATTTAATGGAGAAAAAAGTTACTAGTAATGTGCCTAACAACACACCACACACTCAAACTGACAGTACAGCATTAAAATTAAATTCTTGACTCAATTCTTATGCTGCTAACAGTGTCTGATCCAAAACAAAAGGATGACTTCTAAAACGGATCAGAGGCATTATTGAATTATTCATCTCACCTAACGAAGAATTAAACTAATCTATCTGGCAGTGACACACGCAGTTTTCTGTGACGATGCAGACGGGTGCCAAACAGCATGTGGCAGTGACGGGTTAGCATGGGTCGCTAATAATAAATGAAATGCTCAGTTAACAGCAGCTTGATAGCCAGTGAAAGCCAGCAAACCATTTTAGGCTGGTTAAAGCTGTTTAATCTTAGCAGGAGAGGTAAAGGCAGACATCCAAAGATATGTTAAAGTCCCCATTAAATCAAAATTAAAGTTTTTTAGGTGTTAGTATCAATATGTTAGTTTTAAGTTTGTCTATAAGGCAGTGTGCACCAAAAGTGACAAAATTCGCATTTAGAAGATATAAGCATTCAAAGCTTGCAGTTCGTCATTTCCGCCAAAACGGCTCAACGATTTTTTTTGACGTCACATCGTACTTCAGCTTCTCATCAAACTTTCTGTCCAATCAAATGCTCTCTAGAATCCGAAGCGCCCTCCCCCTACACTATAAAATAGACGCTGAAGCCGCGGCTGAAATCGGTCACTTGTCCACAGAATTAGCATTTTCTGTACAGTGAATGGCACGTAGTGCACTATATAGGGGACAGGGAACGATTCAAACAGTGTAAATATGCTTTCCATTGAGGAAAAAAAGAAGTCTGGTTTCCATGCTAACCACCGCACCGCACACACAGTCTGCTCCGGTCCAGAGACACGATAGCATGGAGCAGATCACATGTGCGAGTCGGCACAGACCACAAAATGTATCGGAGCTATTTGAATTCTACACAGAATGCTATATTTTATAGCAATATGTATGAGATTGTGGCTGGCATACCCTGTCAAATGCGGCTTTACGGAGCTCAACAGTTCTGAACGGCTCTAGCCCAAGCTGTGTTATAAACTAACACTATTGGCTATTTTAAATATCAAGCAGCTGTAGCGTCTGGAACACTCCAACACACAATATATATTTTGTTAGCTAGATTTCACAAATACTTTGTAACACCCCAGGACGCCGAACAAGACCCTGGTTTCATGGTAACCCGATACATTTACAACCTTGTGGAATGCGAGCCGGCTCTCATTCTGCTTTCTCCAGAAACAAGGGGTACAAATGCACACGAGAAATGGACTGTTCTACTAATTAATTCATAGGAAAACCTTCTTTCCGCCCCTTTCTGCTTCCAGAAAATAATGACTTCTGTGTTAGCTGGCATACCAGGTGTGGTTATTTATTTGGATGATGTGGTTGTGCATGGGGCAACTAGACAGATCCATGACGAGCGCCTAAATAAGGTGTTTGATGCACTAGCTAAGCAGCACTTGACCCTCAATGGTGACAAATGTCTCTTTGATGTGCCAACCATTGACTTTGTGGGATTTGTCGGCAGAGGGCATTCATCCACTTCATTCCAATGTGGAGGCTATTCAGTCCATCCCCGAACCAACTTCGCCAGCACAAGTAGCTTCCTTTCTGGGAATGACAGGCTATTATTTGAAGTTTCTTCCCCAGTATTCAGCCACTACAGCCCCTCTGCGGCAATTATTGCGGAAAGATGAACCCTGGGTATGGACTCAAGCGTGTACGGAGGCTGTGCTTACCCTTAAGGCTCAGCTTACATTGCCACCAGTGCTAGCGCATTTTAGCACCTCTTGTGACACTCTGGTCACCTGCGACGCATCTGCCACAGCAATCGGTACTTTCTCAAGTACAGAATAGTGTCAAAAAGCCCATAGCCTTTGCCTTTCGTGTCCTTAACCCAATGGAGCAACGGTATTCAGTGGGGGAGCAAGAAGCGCTAGCATGTGTCTGGGCATGTGAAAGATGGCACCTGTACCTATATGGTCGCCATTTCACCCTGAGGATGTACCATCATGCCCTGGTGACATTGCATCGGGAATGGGCCACAAACCACTGAAACTGCATCGCTGGTACGATCGTCTTCGGCAGTATAATTACAGTCTGCAATTTACCCCAGGCCGTAACAATGTGGTAGCCGACCTTTTGTCCTGCTCCATTCCTGCTGAAAATACATCCATGGGTAGAAGTGATGTTGAAACTGCCATTATTCAGATGCTACACATTCCCCTGCAGGATGTAGTGTCATTACAGGAGCTCAAAACAGCCTCCGACCAGGACCCTCTCCTCTCACAGCTCCGCACTTACATCCGGGGTGGCTGGCCATCAAATGTATCTGGAGAACTAGCTGCTTTTTCCCCAGTCAAAGATGAGCTGTCCTGTTGGAATGATGTCTGCGTGGCTCGTGGACTTTGCACTGTGCACTTAGCAATGGCACACGAGGGTCACCTGGGCATAGTGAAGCTCAAACAGCGCTGCCGAGACCAGGTGTGGTGGCCAGGAATAGATAGGGAGATTGAAGCACTGGTCAAGGACTGTTCAGCCTGACTTGTGAGTGGTAAGACAGGCCACTCACCTCCACCACCCCTCCGGCCCTTAGCCTGGCCCTCTCGACCCTGGCAGCACTTACAGCTGGATATTTGCAGTGAGATTCATGGGGTTCCCCACAATCAGCGCTACCTAGTTGTGGTTTATGACTTACACTCCAAATGGCCTGAATTGACTGCTACGGGTTCTGTCACCTCCCAGGTCATTGTTGTGATTATCTATGGAAGGCCCCAGTGTGAAAACGGAGAGTCCAAAAAATCTACAGACAATGGCCCTCAGTTTAGTCAGGCGACTTCAAATCCTACCTGGAGAGTAAGGGTATTCAACACATCCGCACAGCCCTTTATCACCCCCAGGCTAACAGTGGTGTGGAGCGGTTTCATCAGTCCCTTAAAAATGGTCTCAGAGCACACCTGGCCCAAGGGTGTCCTTTCAGTCAAGCCGTTCGCCTCACTCTGCTGCACTACAGGGCCTCTCATCATTGCACCACGGGTGTTTCCCCTGCTTTTCTCATGCTGGGTAGGGAGCTCAATTTGCCGCTTGATCGGCTCCGCCCACCTGTGCCCCTGAAACCTCCCCCAGGAGTTAAAGCTTCGGTCTCTTGCCAACAGCGCCAGATGAAAATACAGTTCGACAAACCTAAGCATGCCAAAGTGCTGGACATTGCCGTAAATTACTGGGTTAGGGTTTGTAGGCCTCACAGGGGAAACAAACTGGCCTCATTCTGGTCCTCTCCTCTGAGAATTACCCGCCGGCTTGGCCCGGCATCTTACCTTTTGAACGATGGTACCCAGTGGCACTCCAGCCGTCTTCGTAAAGTGCCAGCACCATGCCAAAATGCTGCACAAAGAAGCAATACCCTGCCTCTGACCACTCCTACAGTGGAGCAGGATGCTCGAACACCTCAGGCTGTCAGCACAGGCCCAGACTTTACTTTACCTCAAGGTCCCATCTTCCCATCTCAGTCACCATTTTCTCTTCCGTTGAGTTCTCCAGACCCATCAACACCATGTCTAGTTCCCTCCTCTCCACGAACTGTTCGCGCCCGCTCACGGCCGGGTCACCTCAAGGACTTTGTAGCTACGTTTCATGCTTAGGACATTGATTGGGGGGGGGGGGGGGGGGTGTTTCTTATGGTGTTTTGATTGCTGGGTTATCACTATGCATGTCTAGAGAGAGAAGTGTTCTATTAAAAAGGTCTGTCTCTGTTGGAGAAATTTGTTCTGTTCTGTGATAAGAGAGTTAGTTAAGTGCTGAGATCTGAAGTAAACAAATGAGCACAGATTTGCCAAAAAGAACTATCTGTTTCCTGGTCTTTTGTACACCACACTCCCTAAAATTCAAGATATTGGTGCAAAAAAGCCTCTGTATGAGTTTTTGTCTCATATTTATATCATACGATATCACACGAGCAGGGAGAGCAGTATTACACGAGTGCACAGTGGTGTTTAGTTTCTGAATGAATCCGCGTTTTGAACGAATCGTGTGAATCAATGATTCAAAGGCCCATTCATAAAGAGAGCCATTCAGGCCTACTTCATTCTTGAATGAATCAGCCGTTCGAATAAATGACTCATAAAGACATTTACCGCCACCTGCTGGCAGATTTAGTTTGTTATTTGTGACCCTGGAGCACAAAACCAGTCATAAGGGTCAATTTTTTAAATTAAGATTTACACATCATCTGAAAGCTGAATAAATAAGCTTTCCATTGATGTATGGTTTGTTAGGATAGGACCATATTTGGCCGATATACAACTATTTGAAAATCTGGAATCTGAAGGTGCAAAAAAATCTAAATACTGAGAAAATCATCTTTAAAGTTGTCCAAATTAAGTCCTTAGCAATGCATATTACTAATCATCATAAGTTTTGATATATTTACGGTAGGAACGTGTTGTGTTGTTCTTCATGGAGCATGATCTTTACTTAATATCCTAATGATTTTTGGCATAAAAGAAAAATCGATAATTTTGACCCATACAATGTTTTTTTTGGCTATTACTAAAAATATACCCCAGAGACTTAAGACTGGTTTTGTGCTCCAGGGTCACATTTAGAGTATGTAGAGTAGCATTTCATTAAAAATAAATAAATAATAATAAAACTATTAAAGGGATAGTTCACCCAAAAAAATTAAATTCTGTCAATTTATTCACCCTCATGTCATTTCAAACTTTTCTTTGGTGGAACATAAAAGAAGGTATTTTGAAGACTGTTGGTAACAACGCTGTTTCGGTTACCAATGACTTCCATTGTATGAACAAAATATACTGAGGTGTTTCTCAAATTATCTTCTTTTATGTTCCATAGTTT
>NW_015505481.1:246515-256166 GCF_001515645.1 Sinocyclocheilus grahami | reverse complement strand
GGTGGGGGGGGGGGGGGGGGTGTAGTGTTTCTTATGGTGTTTTGATTGCTGGGTTATCACTATGCATGTCTAGAGAGAGAAGTGTTCTATTAAAAAGGTCTGTCTCTGTTGGAGAAATTTGTTCTGTTCTGTGATAAGAGAGTTAGTTAAGTGCTGAGATCTGAAGTAAACAAATGAGCACAGATTTGCCAAAAAGAACTATCTGTTTCCTGGTCTTTTGTACACCACACTCCCTAAAATTCAAGATATTGGTGCAAAAAAGCCTCTGTATGAGTTTTTGTCTCATATTTATATCATACGATATCACACGAGCAGGGAGAGCAGTATTACACGAGTGCACAGTGGTGTTTAGTTTCTGAATGAATCCGCGTTTTGAACGAATCGTGTGAATCAATGATTCAAAGGCCCATTCATAAAGAGAGCCATTCAGGCCTACTTCATTCTTGAATGAATCAGCCGTTCGAATAAATGACTCATAAAGACATTTACCGCCACCTGCTGGCAGATTTAGTTTGTTATTTGTGACCCTGGAGCACAAAACCAGTCATAAGGGTCAATTTTTTAAATTAAGATTTACACATCATCTGAAAGCTGAATAAATAAGCTTTCCATTGATGTATGGTTTGTTAGGATAGGACCATATTTGGCCGATATACAACTATTTGAAAATCTGGAATCTGAAGGTGCAAAAAAATCTAAATACTGAGAAAATCATCTTTAAAGTTGTCCAAATTAAGTCCTTAGCAATGCATATTACTAATCATCATAAGTTTTGATATATTTACGGTAGGAACGTGTTGTGTTGTTCTTCATGGAGCATGATCTTTACTTAATATCCTAATGATTTTTGGCATAAAAGAAAAATCGATAATTTTGACCCATACAATGTTTTTTTTGGCTATTACTAAAAATATACCCCAGAGACTTAAGACTGGTTTTGTGCTCCAGGGTCACATTTAGAGTATGTAGAGTAGCATTTCATTAAAAATAAATAAATAATAATAAAACTATTAAAGGGATAGTTCACCCAAAAAAATTAAATTCTGTCAATTTATTCACCCTCATGTCATTTCAAACTTTTCTTTGGTGGAACATAAAAGAAGGTATTTTGAAGACTGTTGGTAACAACGCTGTTTCGGTTACCAATGACTTCCATTGTATGAACAAAATATACTGAGGTGTTTCTCAAATTATCTTCTTTTATGTTCCATAGTTTGTTATCCCGTTGTAACCTAAATGTTTATGTGTAATAAATGTATATGTTGAATCAAATAAAATATTTATTTCTGAAGCTACAATTTGTAATGTCTACCTGATACTTTCTCATTTAACACAAAAAATTGCTTTAAATAATCTTTTGTGTGTATTTTCACTGTCAAATTTATTTTAATTAGATTAATTAATTGAGACATGTAGTTAATTAGATAAAAAAATGTAATCGACTGACAGCCCTAATATACACACACATATATATATACAGTGGGTACGGAAAGTATTCAGACCCCCTTAAATTTTTCACTCTTTGTTATATTGCAGCCATTTGCTAAAATCATTAAGAGAGAGAGCGAGAGAGAGAGAGACTACTCAAATTGGGGTCTTAATTCTGAGTCTCTTCTGCTCACCAAGGCTGCATTCAATTTATCCTGACTGAAAATTACTGCTAAAACTGGAGCCCTGATGTGTGAGGTATTAGGCTACTTTAAAAATTTATCAAAAGTAGTATTTGTTATAAAATGTGTAATTGAGAGGTAAAACTCAGCACCTTGAAACTCCTTAAACAAGGATATGGATCTTTTAACTGCAGTTAATGTCTCAATTAAGCTCAATTCAACCTTCCTGACACTGTGTCTCTTTATAATGTCTGAAGAAATCTTAAAATCACCCCAATGAAGGAGGTAAAATCATTCAGGATATTAAATAATCGTATTCTCCTTCAAATTAAAACTTTTAACTCCCTAAATGATGTCCTAAATGATCTGTGAAGTGGACTCAGTAGATAGGGGCAGACATTTTAATCAGATTTTGCATTGACTATTACTGAGACTGGTACACATAGTGAATCATAGTGTCAGATAAGATTATTATCTTGAGGTATGATATGATCTCTGTCTTTATCTGATAGGCTTCATCAGTGTCAGGAGCGGAAATATAAATGAAGGAGGGATGATAAATGGATAAGTATAAAATCTTTGCTCTGTCCTTTGACTGCTCTGACAGCCCGTGTTCCTCTGTCTTGTGCCACACTCACTCCATTAGAGGAAATGAAAGCCCTTAGCTGGACTGAGCCACAATTACAGGCACAATTACTTCCTCTACAATCGCCCCAGATCCCTATGCCTGATTATCAAATTAGAGCTATTAATAAGCTTCCCGCTGTGTGCGATAGAGTGCTCTCTCTGCCACCAATACACGTTAGCATACATCCTATCATTCGTCTATCTATCTATCTATCTATCTATCTATCTGTCTGTCTGTCTCAAAAGTAGGCCTATATGACGAGCTCTAGTCAGATGAGCCGTTTCGAGGAGGACATGATTATAAGCAGAAACGTATACTCAGAGACTCAGAATTACTTAAACACTGAATTTAGATTTTTGACATTTTACTTTTAATTAAGTCTTATAATTCAGTTTCTCTTAATTCAAACGACAGCTAAACGTTGTTTTGGTCGTCATTAATGTGGCGTTACATGTTGCTCCATTCAGGCGACACATGGAGAGCGTAACCGAGCAAGCCGTCCATCTCTTCCTCTGTAGTTTTCGAACAAAACAAAAACAAGAATGAATATCAGATGGTGTTGAAAGATTTAGTACATCTTACTGAACTGCATCATGTCTAGTCTAATCTCCCAATCTGTGTTTTATTCACAAAAAATAGTAAATAAAACGGCTTGTGAATGCCTTGTCATGTAACATTAGCCTACATTTACCTCAGGCAAGTCATTCAGTTTCCATACTGCTTAAATGGTGAATGTATTGTTAAATACAGTATATGCACAATATTTGACATTTACTTAACCTATTATTGTTTTATTTAATAGGCCTATAGCCTCCTGTTTGAATAAATGTCCAAAAAAAATCTAATCTGCTAAACTCAAATGCACAAAATGGCTAAATTTGATAGAGCAGGTAGCAGTCAGAAAAAGCGATGTCTTTACTTTCTTTTTTTCTCATTTTTATTGAATCACGGTGTGTTACAAACATACTAAATGTGTCTCTCTTCATCTAAAACAGAAAGAGTAAGCCTAAATGAATTTACCTCAGAGAAAATAGGAATAGACATGGCAGAGGAGGGTGAGGGCCAAAACTTCTGAATTAAATCTGATATTAGGCAATGTTGGCTCGATTCAGGCCTCAAAGCAGGGAGAACTATCCATATCTCTAAATCAGAGTCTGTATATTGAAAGTGTCACCTAATTGAAAGTGATTTAGGGCTCTGCATTGGCTAGCAGTGCATATATAAATTCACCCCTGACAGCCACTCGAAAGTCTTCCGTATCAACATTATGAGGTATTTGCATGGCAGAGCCTTGGAGATTATGCACCATGAAAATGATGTAGCTCGCTGGATGAGGTGATTTCAGTTCTCCCCGCACCCGTCCTCGTCCTCACACCCCAGGGGATAGGAGCTCTGCCTTTGTTCGCATATTCATTTTTCCCCCCTTGTTTTGCATATCCCTGGTTTTATATGCTCTGCTGCTTGGGCATCTAAAGGCATCAGCGCTCACAGGCTCCTGGGACACAGAAAGACATTTTTCATTTAAGACGCGTGGCAGCCCAGCACTCGGCCCAACCCCTCCATTGTACCTTTTAATAATGCCCTCTTGGATATTTCGAGTTTCTTCTTCTTTTTCGAGTTTTGTAGAAGATGCTGTTACAATGGCTGAATAGATCAACCATGGGATCATTCTATAAAATAGCATCTTTATCTTGTGCTATTGGCCTACATTTTAACAGTCTGAAAACTATAATGAAAATGATAATATTTCACTTACATTTGGCAACCAGACTGTGTTCAAATATGTTTCAGAATTTTTGCCTTAATTTTGAACAATATATCTATTGTTTTCTTATTTGTAACCTAATATACTTTTTGTTAAAGCTTTTATATTTACATTTATGCATTTGGCATGAGCTTTCATCCAAAGCCACATACAATGCATTCAGTATGTATTTCATGAATCAACCGTTTGAACTACAGGGAAGCCTTTAAAAAATGCAAATCGTGTGCTATTTTCTTTAAAAGAAATGCCACTTGGTTAGATATTTTGTTAAATAATGCAGAGATATTTTAAACGTGGAGTAAGTGCCGTACTATTTGCGGCTGCTATATGATATGTATTATTTATTATATACACACTATATTATATATACATTATATACTGTATGCTACACTTTCATAAAAGGGTACAAAAGCTGTCACTTGGGCAGTACCCTTTTAAAAGGCACACATTTGTACCTAATTGAACCCTTTTTTCTCTTTGTTTTACACAGAACATCATTTTGTATAATGCTCTAGGAGCTTGTGTGTTATGAACTTTGGCTATGGGCTCAGAGAGTGATCGTTTCCTGGCCTGCCCCATGACATGGTTCCTGACACCTGTGTGTTTGACTACAAGTGGTAGCGCTTCATTCACGGTGCATTAGTCTGTCGCTAATCTATCTACTGCTGAAACAAGTGGATTAAGGCTTATCATCCAGACAGGCAATAGCATCTGATGGATGACACCCTTCACTCGGCCCTGACAAGGGTTTCCCTCATCGCAACAGAAAATAGAATCAGAAACAGCTCTCTTACTGTAATGACATTTTTCTCTCTGTGTAATAGGATTTTCAGCACAGTCCACCACAGCTATATACTTGTGTACAACAGCAGAGGCAGGAAATGCTCTGTTGTTTGCGTGCATTACTGATCTTGTTAGTGGCTCTTACCTTCGTAAGTTCAAAATTCATACCTGTCTAGACCTGAATATACTGGTTTGTTAATATTGATCGAAGCATCTAATGGAGAACAGAACATGACAGGATTTCACATTAACTTCAGGATAAAAAGACAAAGAAATACAGAAGTATATACACCACTGTTCAAAGTTTTGGAGTCAATAAGATGTTATATCTTTGAAAGAAGTCTCTTATGCTCACCATGGCGGCATTTATTTGATGAATAAAACTGCAGTAAAAACTAATATTGTGAAGTATTATTACGATTTAAAATATATATTTTTATATGTTTTATAAACTGTAATTTATTCCTGTGATGCAAAGCTGAATTTTCAGCATCATTACTCCAGTCTTCAGTGTCACATGATCCTTCAGAAATCATTCTAATACGCTGATTTTAAGTGATAGGAAATAGCATTTATTTGAAGTAGAAATCTTTTGCAACATTATAAATGTATTTTATTGTCATTTTTGATCAATTGAATGCATCCTTACTGAATGAAAGTATTAATTAAAATATTTGAATTGTATTGTACATAACTAAACTATTCATATTTATTAATATGAATAAAATACTAAAAACACTTGACATGCACTTCTAAAATTAATAATTCAGAAATAATAACAACTTCAATACTATCAGCTCATGTTATTTTGAATCAGCTCTTTCATTGCTTGTTTTGACTAGAGGGCTAGCTAGAAGAAGCTATAGATAGATGCTTCTTTTTCCACTTTGTATAAGCAAAGCTAACGGACCTCAAAGTGTTCTTTAAGAGCAGATTCGCTGGTTACGCTTCGGGGTCATTACGACCCAGGCCTGCTGTGTGTTTGATTAAACGGCTTGAGTTCACACAGAAACAACAGGATGCTAATCGCAGGAAAGAGATGGGAGATCGCCTCCATTTCCCCTCAGCACCAGGACTTTGATGATGGGCGGAGGAGGGAGCTGAACATGGAGAGGAAAGAGAAAGTTGAAGGAAAAAGAGATGAATCACAGAGAGCAAGAGAGACGGCTTTGATTAATTAAGCCTCCTACACTCATCAGGCTCCTCACATGGGTGAGTGCTTGTCCTGATCAGACGTGAATACCTCAGGGAGCTCAGACAGAGCAAGCTGGATGGAAAAGGATGAATATTAATGCTTGCCTAACACCCAGTTTACTCACAAATGGGCCATGTGTTTGTTCGGGCCAAACAGGGCTGTTGACAAGACAGGAAATGTGTACCTCGCTAATGCTAATCAAACTTCTGCATGCTGAATGCGCTGTGGATTCAGTGCAGGGGGGGGGGCAAGCGATGACGGTTTTCACATGCTCTCGTAACACTCAGCTAATTATTTTGCATTTGCAACTTGATGATACAGAGAAGCAGTGAAGATAAGTTTTCCTCAAATGCATCTAAATGCAAGCACTCCTTACCAAAATTATAATGTTATAGAGGGAATGCAGTGGCTTTTTTTTATGATAGGTGTTTTTTTTTAAAGACAATTTCTGTATAGGTAATGTTATTGCCCACAAAAAAAAAAAAGAGACGGATCATTTAACACGTCTATGCTTTGTGACAAAATGGCACAACAAATACATGTTGTCACACTGCATTAAGCTAAAAGCACTTGATGCTTATATGCACAGTGTGAGTACCTGTTGATACAAACACAGAAATAATTATGCTGCTTTCATGTAGTGTAAACTAGTAATAGTATATTAAAAAAACAATCAAAGAAACGTGTTGATTAAAAGAAGCATTTTAATATAAATTGTGCATGTTACAATTTAATAAATTAATAAATATAATAATATTATATTATGGTCTAAAATAAATACATGTAGCATTTGAATTTTTTCCCGACCCTGCAGTCTTTTTCATCTGACATCCACAGATAGGCTACGCAGCCTCAGTGCTGTGCGTCAGAGATACACGAGACCATGAAGGACTAATCAAATCTGTGAAAACAGTAAATACTTCATGTTTGCCCAGGATCCTAAGTTAAGGAATAACCCCATCAAACTCCAAATTAGTGGCAGCCATAACTTTATTGCGGCCATAAATAATTCACTTGGGCCATCTGTAAAAGTGCCTGATTTAATTCCAGTGAATGTAGAGCCAGGCCAGTGTGTCTGTCTGGTGTGGAGGGGGAACCCAAGAGCCTGTTCAGACACTCATGTAGCGGTGAATATTCACTGCATAAAGGCCATCAGAGGCAGAAAGCATTGTATGGTCAGGATCAGAGAGCTACTGTTGAATCTCTCATAGTTAATATTCTCACAAGCACTTTTGAATTCCTTGGAGAAATAATTTGAAATGCTTGGCCTGGTTCAAAATAAACAAGCAAGCAAAATAAAATGTTATATACTCTTAAATGTACACTGCTGGTCAAAAGTTTGGAATTGTCACGAATCCGGTCCGTGGGCTTCAGGCCGATTGCCACTAGAGGTTATTCTCCCATTACATTGACTCTCACACCACACAGACTGTTACACATCACCCTGGACTGCATTTCCCATCAACCATTGCACTGATTACATGCACATAGCTGAATGCACTGATCACACACACACAGCTGAATCCAATCAGACATGCTACTTAAGCCATGGACTTCCGCTCTCTCACTGCCGAGTATTGTTCTGCATTTTTCACTCCCCAAGTGTTAGCTGCCTTACTGAGCCATTCCGTGTTTTCTGTTTTCGTCTCGTGTATTGTTTTGCGTGTGTCCCTGTTTAGCGGATAGCTACCTTACCAAGCCTGTTTAAGTTTTCATAGTTTTCTTAGTCTAGTCTTAGTCTTGCCTTGTCTGTTTTCCTGGTCTCTGATTCACGCCACGTCTCTTGGATTAACCCTTTGCTTGCTGTTTCTGAAATATTCCCCTTTTTAGAGCTAATAAATAATAATAAACGTTACACTAGTCACAGTTGATCTTCCTGAATCGAGTCTAGTCACAGTTGCTCTTCATGAGTCGAGTCTAGTCACAGTTGATCTTCCTGAGTCGAGTCTAGTCGCAGTTGATCTTCCTGAGTCAAGTCTAGTCACAGTTGATCGTCCTGAGTCAAGTCTAGTCACAGTTGATCGTCCTGAGTCAAGTCTAGTCACAGTTGATCGTCCTGAGTCAAGTCTAGTCACAGTTGATCGTCCTGAGTCAAGTCTAGTCACAGTTGATCGTCCTGAGTCAAGTCTAGTCACAGTTGATCGTCCTGAGTCAAGTCTAGTCACAGTTGATCGTCCTGAGTCAAGTCTAGTCACAGTTGATCGTCCTGAGTCAAGTCTAGTCACAGTTGATCGTCCTGAGTCAAGTCTAGTCACAGTTGATCGTCCTGAGTCAAGTCTAGTCACAGTTGATCGTCCTGAGTCAAGTCTAGTCACAGTTGATCGTCCTGAGTCAAGTCTAGTCACAGTTGATCGTCCTGAGTCAAGTCTAGTCACAGTTGATCGTCCTGAGTCAAGTCTAGTCACAGTTGATCGTCCTGAGTCAAGTCTAGTCACAGTTGATCGTCCTGAGTCAAGTCTAGTCACAGTTGATCGTCCTGAGTCAAGTCTAGTCACAGTTGATCGTCCTGAGTCAAGTCTAGTCACAGTTGATCGTCCTGAGTCAAGTCTAGTCACAGTTGATCGTCCTGAGTCAAGTCTAGTCACAGTTGATCGTCCTGAGTCAAGTCTAGTCACAGTTGATCGTCCTGAGTCAAGTCTAGTCACAGTTGATCGTCATGAGTCAAGTCAAGTCACAGCTGATCGTCATGAGTCAAGTCTAGTCACAGTTTATTATCATGAGTCTGGTCAAGTCACAACTGATCGTCAAGAATCAAGTCTAGTCACAGTTGTTCTTCAGGAGTCAAGTAAAGTCACAGTTGATCTTCCTAGTTGATCTTCCTGAGTCAAGTCTAGTCACAGTTGATCTTCCTGAGTCGAGTCTAGTCACAGTTGATCTTCCTGAGTCGAGTCGAGTCTGGTCACAGTTGATCTTCCTGAGTCGAGTCGAGTCTGGTCACAGCTGATCTTTCTGAGTGGAGTCGAGTCTGGTCACAGTTGATCTTACTGAGTCGAGTCGAGTCACAGTTGATCTTCCTGAGTCGAGTCGAGTCACAGTTGATCTTCCTGAGTCTAGTCACAGTTGATCTTCCCGAGTCTAGTGACAGTTGATCTTCCCGAGTCTAGTGACAGTTGATCTTCCCGAGTCAAGTCACAGTTGATCTTCCCGAGTCAAGTCACAGTTGATCTTCCCGAGTCAAGTCACAGTTGATCTTCCCGAGTCAAGTCACAGTTGATCTTCCCGAGTCAAGTCACAGTTGATCTTCCCGAGTCAAGTCACAGTTGATCTTCCCGAGTCAAGTCAGGTCACAGTACATTATCATGAGTCAAGTCAAGTCTAGTCACAGTTGATCTTCCTAAGTCAAGTCAAGTCTAGTCACAGTTGATCTTCCTGAGGCAAGTCAAGTCTAGTCACAGTTCATCTTCCTGAGTCAAGTAAAGTCTAGTCACAGTTCATCTTCCTGAGTCAAGTCAAGTCACTCCTGAGTCAAGTCAAGTCTAGTCACAGTTGATCTTCCTGAGTCAAGTCTAGTCACTCCTGAGTCAAGTCAAGTCTAGTCACAGTTGATCTTCCTGAGTCAAGTCTAGTCACTCCTGAGTCAAGTCAAGTCTAGTCACAGTTGATCTTCCTGAGTCAAGTCTAGTCACAGTTGATCTTCCTGAGTCAAGTCAAGTCTAGTCACAGTTCATCT
>NW_015505481.1:162628-245674 GCF_001515645.1 Sinocyclocheilus grahami | reverse complement strand
TCTAGTCACAGTTGATCTTCCTGAGTCTAGTCACAGTTGATCTTCCTGAGTCTAGTCACAGTTGATCTTCCTGAGTCTAGTCACAGTTGATCTTCCTGAGTCTAGTCACAGTTGATCTTCCTGAGTCTAGTCACAGTTGATCTTCCTGAGTCTAGTCACAGTTGATCTTCCTGAGTCTAGTCACAGTTGATCTTCCTGAGTCTAGTCACAGTTGATCTTCCTAAGTCTAGTCACAGTTGATCTTCCTGAGTCAAGTCACAGTTGATCTTCCTGAGTCTAGTCACAGTTGATCTTCCTGAGTCTAGTCACAGTTGATCTTCCCGAGTCAAGTCAAGTCACAGTTGATACTCCCGAGACAAGTCACAGTTGATCTTCCCGAGTCAGGTCACAGTTGATCTTCCCAAGTCAAGTCAAGTCACCACTGATCTTCCTGAGTTGAATTTAGTCACAGTTGATCATAATGAGTCGAGTCAGGTCACTGCTAATCTTCAGGAATCAAGTCAAGTCGCAGCTGATATTCATGAATCTAGTCAAGTCACAACTGATCTTAGTCGAGTCACAGTTGATCTTCCTGAGTCAAGTCGAGTCACAGTTGATATTCCTGAGTCAAGTCGAGTCACAGTTGATCTTCCTGAGTCACAGTTGATCTTCCTGAGTCAAGTCACAGTTGATCTTCCTTTCCTGAGTCAAGTCTAGTCGCAGTTGATCTTCCTGAGTCAAGTCTAGTCGCAGTTGATCTTCCTGAGTCAAGTCTAGTCGCAGTTGATCTTCCTGAGTCAAGTCTAGTCACAGTTGATCTTCCTGAGTCAAGTCACAGTTGATCTTCCTGAGTCAAGTCACAGTTGATCTTCCTGAGTCAAGTCACAGTTGATCTTCCTGAGTCAAGTCACAGTTGATCTTCCTGAGTCAAGTCACAGTTGATCTTCCTGAGTCAAGTCACAGTTGATCTTCCTGAGTCAAGTCACAGTTGATCTTCCTGAGTCAAGTCACAGTTGATCTTCCTGAGTCAAGTCACAGTTGATCTTCCTGAGTCAAGTCACAGTTGATCTTCCTGAGTCAAGTCACAGTTGATCTTCCTGAGTCAGAGTCGAGTCGAGTCACAGTTGATCTTACTGAGTCGAGTTGAGTCTGGTCACAGTTGATCTTACTGAGTTGAGTCGAGTCACAGTTGATCTTCCTGAGTCGAGTCGAGTCACAGTTGATCTTCCTGAGTCGAGTCGAGTCTGGTCACAGTTAATCTTCCTGAGTCGAGTCGAGTCTGGTCACAGTTAATCTTCCTGAGTCGAGTCGAGTCTGGTCACAGTTAATCTTCCTGAGTCGAGTCGAGTCTGGTCACAGTTAATCTTCCTGAGTCGAGTCGAGTCTGGTCACAGTTAATCTTCCTGAGTCGAGTCGAGTCTGGTCACAGTTGATCTTCCTGAGTCGAGTCGAGTCACAGTTGATCTTCCTGAGTCGAGTCTAGTCACGGTTGATCTTCCTGAGTCAAGTCACGTCACGGTTGATCTTCCTGAGTCAAGTCAAGTCACGGTTGATCTTCCTGAGTCAAGTCTAGTCACGGTTGATCTTCCTGAGTCAAGTCTAGTCACGG
Source organism: Sinocyclocheilus grahami (assembly GCF_001515645.1). Taxonomy (NCBI): domain Eukaryota; kingdom Metazoa; phylum Chordata; class Actinopteri; order Cypriniformes; family Cyprinidae; genus Sinocyclocheilus; species Sinocyclocheilus grahami. The sequence goes on along the minus strand of NW_015505481.1, from coordinate 244,086 downwards.
TTTATTATCATGAGTCTGGTCAAGTCACAACTGATCGTCAAGAGTCAATTCTAGTCACAGCTGATCTTCCTGAGTCAAGTCACGGTTGATCTTCCTGAATCAAGTCCAATCACGGCTGATCTTCATGAGTCAACTCAATTCACAGCTTCCATTGCTGAGTCAAGTCAAGTCTCCGCTGATCTGCCAGAGCCATGTCACGTCTCAGCTGATCTTCCAGAGTCACGTCACCTCACAGCTGATCGTCCAGAGTCACGTCACCTCACAGCGGATCATCCAGAGCCATGTCACATCCTGTCTGTTGCACCCAGATTATCAAGGTCAGTCCTTCGGTATCCCAGTCTGGTATCCAGTGTGGGGGATGCACCGCTGGTGTCTGCACGCGCAGCTGGTATCCCTAAACCTACTCACTTTAGCCCTCCTATTCCTGAACTGATTCTTCTGTCTGAAGCGCTTCCCTTGATGGGGATCGCTTTTTGGTGTGTTTGGCCCGCATACACCACCACAGAACTCCCAGAGGCAGCGGCGCCCACTATTAGGTCTCCAGAGGTGGCGGCTGAAGCTGCAGAATCTCCTGAGTTAGTGGTGCTTGCTGCTGTGCTCCCCGAAGCAATGGTGCCCGCTGCAGTTTCTCCAGAGGTGGCGGCGCATGCTGCAGAACCTCCCGAAGCGGCGGTGCTCGCTTCAGCTCCTTGCGTGGTGGTGGTGCCCAGAAACGCACTTTCAACCTGTCATGTCAAGGTCGAAGGAACCTTTGCCGAACTCTCCCTGTATCCCGAGGGCACTACTGTAGAACCTCTAGAGGTGGCGGCATCTGCCTCAGAACCTCCAGAGGTGTCAGTAGTACCCACCTGTGAACTTCCTGTTTGTCCTGTCACGGCTAAGGAGGCCATCTGTGAATCCTTGTCCTACCCTGTCACGGCTATGGAGGCCGTTTGTGAGCTCTTTGCCTGTCCTGTCACGGCTATAGAAGCCGTTTGTGAACTCTCTGCTCGTCCTGTCATGGCTATGGAGACTGTATATGCTCTGTCTCTTGTGTCTCAGTTTTCCCCAGGTCCCAGTCCCTACCACGGAGGGCTCCTGTTCCCGAGTTAAGCCCAGGGAGGGCTCCTGTTCCCACGTTAAGCCCAGGGAGGGCTCCTGTTCCCGCGTTAAGCCCAGGGAGGGCTCCTGTTCCCGCGTTAAGCCCAGGGAGGGCTCTTGTTCCCGAGTATAGTCCACGGCTCCAGCCCCAAGATTCACTCCAGTGCCAGCACCACGTAAGCGCTATCCTGATCCCCAGTACTGCCCTGGAAGGGCTCCAGCTCCTCAGTTCCGCCCAGGAAGGGTTCATGTCCCTGAGTTAGGCTTAGGGTGGGCTCCTGTTCTGTCTGATCCGTCATGGAGGTCTTCTGCTCCGTCGGCTCTGCCCTGGTGGGCTCCTGTTTCGTCTGCTCCACCTTGGTGTCCTGCTTTGCTTCAGTTCCCAGTCTCTCCATTTCCACATGGACCTGGCCCACCGTCCCTCCCCCTGTTCCGCCTCCGCTCCACCACACTCCTGTATTGTTCTGCATTTTTCACTCCCCAAGTGTTAGCTGCCTTACTGAGCCAGTCCGTGTTTTCTGTTTGTCTCATGTATTGTTTTGCGTGTATCCCTGTTTAGCGGATTCACGCCACGTCTCTTGGATTAACCCTTTGCTTGCTGTTTCTGACTCTGTTTGCCCCTGCTTGGACCTTTTGCCTTCTACCTGGATTTATCTCTTGTCTTGCCTTCGATATACCCGTTTGCCATTGTCTGACCCATGCCTGTTAAAACCACGTCTCTTAATAAAAGCTTGCACATGGATCCTCACGCCTCACGTCTCGTCGGTCCCGTTACAGGAATTAGTACGATTTTTAATGTGTGTGTGTTTTTTTTTTTTTTTTTTAAATACGTTTCTTGTGCTCATCAAAGCTGTTTTTATTTGATCAAAAATACAAAAAAAAATAACTTTGTGAACTGTTATTGCAATTTAAAATAACGTTTTTCTATTTAATTTAAAATATAATTGATTCCTGTGATGGCAAAGCTGAATTATCATGAACTATTACTATTATTTGGTAGAAAATAGAAAAAAATTTAATCTTTTGTAACTATATAGACTGATTTTTTTTAGATTTTTTTTGAACGAAATTAATACTTTTATTCAGCAAGGATATGTTAAATTAATAAAAAGTTATAGTAAAGACTTATTGTTAGAAAATATTTATATTTTGAATAAATGCTGTTCTTTTTCACTTTTGAAAGGCATTGTATTTATTTAAGGTCACATTTGGGTTAAAACTATAAGCTTTTAATCTTCACATGGGGAAAAAGTCAATTTTCTGGTTTATTATTGCTGTAGTACAATAATACTCCAGTATTTCAATATATTATATATTTTATTTTGTATTTATTTACTACTTTATATCGGATCATTTATAACTTAATTAAAATTTGCATCAAGTTTATTAGGTTTAACCATTTTTATATTGCTTCAAAAATTAATTTAATAAAACAGAAACAATATATTGTTATATTAAGCTTATTTTCGATTATTGATACCTAACCCTAACAATTTGGTTAACCTTTAATTTAACCAAACTGAGTTTGCACTAAACCTCCTTCACATATAATTTCATATTAATTTCAAGTTGATTTTGGTTTGGAAGTGACTGCACCAGCTTGATTCATTCACATGGATTTGCTTTGACACGCTAAACAGTCACAGTGATCATATCGAGCATTTGCTTGTATTTCACTATTCTTCATCACAATTTGTATCTTTGTGTTAATCCACCACCACAATAACCATTATGACTCCAGGTACAGTGCGATTACAACCACAGACACTTATTTCAGTGTTATAAGCTTCAAAATCATCAGATGCTAGTCAGTCTAGTTGGCTTTTTTCCATATCTTGCAATTCAGCAGCATTGTGCCTGTAGTGAGAGACAGAATAATCTCGCTGCTTGTGATTTTGTGTCATAAACAATCAGGTTGTGTTAGTCTGTCTTTGAATATACGTGCAGTAACAGCAGGAGATGCTAAAACAGGTCTGTTGTTAGGCAGAACGAGGCTCCAGGGAGCGGCAGATCTGTTATTACACCTGAAGCCCTGCAGCTCCAATTATTTGCCCCCCTCTTCTCTGCCCTTACTCACACTTTTCCAGCTCAAACGGCTCTGGAGTGACAGGCCGATATAACCTGGCTTCGAATGAGATCAGTTCTCTGTCAGCACACACTGAACTCATTCTGGACACACAGAGCAGGTGCTCAGATGATAAATAGACTGGCTGAGAGAGAATGAGTCTGGATTGGATGTTATGGAAGATTATTTACTTCTTCTGTCTTGTGTTTAAATTTTACTCTATCAAGACACAAATAAAGAGAGAAGAGGAGATATGCAAAGAAAACCAATGAAATCATCAGTTTTTGTCTGCTGGGGAGCTGACAAATGGACAGGGACATGATTTTTTTTTCTTTTCAGAATCAAAATTGTATGTTAATTTATACACTGGCATATGGGAAAGTATGTTTTAGATACTATTGGCCATTTTTTAAACAGTTTATCACCACTATTAATCAACTGTTAGATTTCACTTGCTCATTTCACAGTGTGACATGATTTTTAATACACAAAAAATATCGATCATTAGGGATGTAACGATACACTCAACTCATGATATACTGATTTCACGATACGATTTTCTAAAAAAAAATAACAAAATTAGATTTAAGACATTCTAAATGAAAAGGTGTCCTTTTTTTGTTCTTATGAATACTGCCCTGCGTCCCAATGTTCATACATCATCCTAAATAGTATGTGAGATTAGAATAAGTGTGTCCCAAAGCATAGTATGTTGAAAAGAGTATGCCAAAAGTCCCCAGATGGTCTACTATTTCAGGTCGATTTTTGAAGTATGGATCGTGCCAAAGCCACTAGAAGGCAAGCCTGCAACCTTTAGCCAAAAATCTTTAACGACAAATGCTAACAGAAAGCAGACCAGAGGCTGTTTTTTTTTTAATGGATGCCAATGGAGGAGAGGCTTCACTACGCTGAATAAACAGCTTTTTAGAGGAAACAGCTCATCATTTAATGAATCGACAGCCTATCTGCTAATCTTCAACATGTTTTTCCCCAAACAATACTTTTGGATTGAACTATTTTTATTACTATTTTTAGTTTACACCTAAAAAAAAATGCTGTTTTATAAGAGAAGTCACTGATGTTTTGCGAAAGGTGGGATTCAGTTTACGGCACTTATTCATTCCTATGGTATCCGTAAATGGCGACTGAGTGTCGTACAACTCTAACTAAAAAATTAAATGATGTCAAGGCTGTAATGTGATGGGTTATTAAGGCACACCTGATCCAAGTAATACAGACCCTCTCATCTCCCGTAAGACAATGGCTACGTTCCAGTCCATTTTTATTATACCCTTCACTCGCAAACTTCCCTCCGTCTCGTTTACTCGGATGTACGTCATTGATTACGTTGCATGAGTGCCAACTACTGGCGGAACCCTTGGAATGGGCTGAACTGGAACAACCTAAGCCCTTGATCACTTAGAATCAGCTATAAATTAAATTATATCTGCGATGACATCACAATCGTGCTGCATTGTGGTCTATGGAGCGGTCTGAAGTGTGCATATGAAGCAGACTCGCTCCCTCGGTCAAAATCGAGGGGTCGAGGGTCTGTCCATATAAACTTCCCTCGTCCAAGTGTGTGTCTAAAAGTGGAGCGGAACGCAGCCAAGCTATGTCCGTGCACACTCTAATGGCTAATATTTCCCACAATCCATTGCGCCTTGGTGAACACAAATAAAGCGCTTAAAAAAAAACTACAAACATGGCGGATGTGTCCCAGAGAGGTTTAGATAAAGGGGTTTGAGTTACTAATAATCAACATTTAACCTGGTAAAAAACATTTATTTAATGTTATCTGTGTTGTATTTTATCCGCAACAGCGATATGAACTTTTATAAACATCCGTTTGGTCATTTCCTTTTAAATGCATCATTATGCAGAACATATGAGCAGAGTTCTCAGCATGAAAAACCCGTGGCTGGCAGTTTTATACTATTAAAACTAATTTAACATGTCATTTGCATCTGCACAAATAATTTTTCCCTATTAATCATATTTAAAGAAGAGTCTTTTTAAGACAATAGATACTTCTTTGTTGTCTTTTACAAAAATAAATTCCTCTCAAAATTTCATGATTAAATTGAAGAATGCTAAAAATTGAAAATAAAAATACAAATCTTTATCATTACAGATAAACTAGTATTTTTAAATATTTTATATTTGTGTTTTTGTCAGTAAAAACATGATATAAGAAATATCAGAACCTCTTGCTCAGTCTGAGGTGGAACGAAACTGTTGAACACATTTTTCTGGTTTGATGCTTTAATTAGCCTACTACATTTCTTACAGGTTATCTTCATTTTGGAAATTACTCAAATGAAAAATACACATTTTAAGATTTTAATACTATTAGATTTTCATGTGAAACCATGAATATATGCAAGATTACAGTGTGGTAGCGCTCTTTTCACACACACACCCTCAGCAGAGAACTCAGTGACTTAATTAGCAAAACCTCATTGGCATAATTAGTGATTATATAGCACAGCCTCCCACACACTTTACTGTGTTTTGTTTAGAGCTGTGAGTTTTGCATGCGTTAACTTACTTAACTGTCCCCGAGCGAGCTGATTACAAGATGAGCAGAGCAAAATGAAAGAGAGGTCAAATTAGGCTGCTGAAAAAAAAAAGTATTAAAATATCAATAGTGGTTCAATTTGCAGCATCTCTTAAAGAGTGGCCTTTTTTCACCCAGCATGAATTAGTGTGACGAGGCTAACATCTTAACCTCCAGCTGAAGATTGTGTTTATTTAGTCTGAACAGTGCAGGGCTGGTCAATTAGAAAATAACTCTGCCCTGGAGCCTGTATGATGGAGACCTCTTCCCTGCAGAATTGGGCCATTAGGCCATAGAGGATAGAGTATAAGGTTAGGAGAGCATAATTCTCTCTTAAATGAATACTATTTGCACAGTTAAACCCACAGAAACCCCCTGCTGCTTCTGTAATGAAGCTGCTTAGTGCAGTTGAATCCACACACACACACACATCCTATTAGCTTCATCGCCACATTCACCAGTGTAGCTGACTTTCATCTGTCCATCCAAGAATCTCATTTTATAATCAACATTATTATTTATGATTTTTTTTTCTGTAATTCTTCACAAATTAATAGTATGTGAAACTCTCTCTCTCTCTATATATATATATATATGATGTGTGTGTGTGTGTGTGTCTGTATGTATATTATTTTATGAAGCAAATAATTAATGACAAATGCACATAACTAAATTACTAAAATCTACACTAAACAATAAAATAAGTTAATAAAATTCAAAATATTAATAAATACTATAATAGTATAGCCTATAATTTACACTAAAATAACACTATTTTATATAGTTTTTAAATGAACCAATTATTAGCACTTATTTTTAGATTAGTTAATTAATTCTTCTTTTTCAAATATGTTGAGGCTGTGCACTATGCTTCATCTCCTAAAGATATCTTGTATTCCTCTGCAAATTAACCATACAGACTAGTCATAACACTAAATGTGCCTCTTAGCCAACAGTTGTTTAGCTCTAAAAATAATCAGCATCAGGCTTTTCTGAGCCCTTGCCAGTGACCCACTTATTATAAAGCGAGAGAGAGAGTGAGAGGGAGAGATAGGGAGTTAATTAAGATGAATATACATGAATTGTGGCGCTGGGACTGAACACAAGTGAGATTTACAGATGACACGTCTGTCTTAGCAGCTGCTTTGACATCACAGGAAAATGGCCGATCTGGAGGATAAACATCTAATTTTGGTAATTTTTTGTATTTCTCCAAGGAGGTCCATAAAAAAGCTATCCATTAGCATTTCCATTCATCTCAATGGTAGTTGCTTGGCTGCTGCAGGAACCTTCATGCATGTGCACCTAGGATGAATAGCACCTACCAAACTGCTCTGTTTTGTTAGATCCATTGATTTCATCTGGTTCTGCAACTGATTATTTTATTTAAATGAAATAATCTATTTCCTTATATTATTTTTTCTAAATAAATGATTTAATGTGTTTATTTTATATTATTTTAAGTCATTATCAAAGTAATTTGTGTGCACATGGCACTAAACTAGGCTACAATAAATTATACATTAATCCAATGGGGGCTAACAGAGCCATGTAAGGAATAATTTACCCAAAAATAGAAATTTGATTAAAAAAAACGTACTCACCCTCAGACCATCCCATATGAAGATGACTTTGTTTCTTTGTAACAGATTTGGAGAAATCTAGCATTACTTCACTTGAATGAATCCTCTGCAGTGAATGGGTGCCATCAGAATGAGTTTAAACAGCTGATATAAACATCACAATAATCCACAAGACTCCAGTCAATCAATTAATGTCTAGTGATGTGAAAAGCTGTGTGTTTGTAATAAACAAATCCATAAGATGGTCTTTAACATAAAACAGTTGCTTCTGGCTAAAATAAGGAAAGAAATATGCTCAGATTAAGCAATGTTTACAAGTGAAAACAGTTCTAAACAAATATGTCAGTGGATTTTGATGTGAGAGGATGACAGGGGATGGACTTTTTCACTGGAGGAAGTGGGGACTATTTTGGCATCTTTTCACTTCACAAGATGTTAATTGATAGACTAGTTGTGTGCATTGCATGTGGATAATTGTGATGTTTATCCAGGTTCTAAAACATTACACTTGGTGAACATCATCTAGTGTTGGAGATACTAGACTGACTGGGTCAGTGTTGAGGATCACGCCGGGCAGCGTCTGTTTACAAGACTGTAAACTCAATTTTTCATCCGGGCGCTCTGCCAAACCCCAGGAGCTACAGGACTGTGACACTCACCTACATGCACCGCACACACATCCAATAGACTTCACTTCATTAAGTGACCCATCACTGTGCTGCAGTGGTCAGCTGTTCGCCAGCGTCCGCGGTGACTTTATTGTCCCCTGTGGAGGAGTGGATCAGATGCGGTGTGTCTGATGAAGCGGTGTCCTGCGGTGAGCCCGTGTGTCAGCCCGAGATCAGCACTGATGAGCAGCGTGCATGTGTGCTAACAGCGGATCGTGCAGGAGCGGCTCCAGGACTTCTGCCAGGATTTATGCTTGTCAATTACTGGAGAGAAAGAAACTGAGACGCGGAAGAAGGAAATAACAATGAAGCCTGTGCTTGATAATTGGGTTTTAAGTATTTTGTGAAGCTAGAGTCATTCAAGGCAATTCAATTGGCGAAAAGTATGAGAAATGCATTTAACAAATGTTGCATTTTAATTTATTTGTTTATCTATAAGAGACTTATTTTTTATTATTAAGAATGAAACTTGCATTTAGTACCTTGTTCTTATTTATAGGCTGTCAGGGGTTGTTATGTGACTCTTTCTGCAGGTTACATCGTCAGTAGGCGGAGACAAATTACTTATTTTATTAACGAGTCAGTTGAATCTTTCACTCAATCGATTCTTTCAAACACACTGAATCATTCCAGAATGAATGTCAATGAACGAGTCATTGAATCATTTAGGCAATTGTTTCGTTTAAACTTTAAAACATTAAATCGTTTCAGATTGGTGTTAAATGTTATATTTTAAACATTTTACAGTTCCCCGACCACGTCCACCTACGCAATCTTATTCATATTCACAATTAGAAAATACTTATCCCTTACGAAAATTAACAATTATTTACTACTAAAAAACAACAACAAAAAAAACATGGTTACTATAGTTAAACCATGGTAACCACAAATTAACCTTGGTTTTGCTACACAAACCATAGTTTAACTATGATATTTGTAGTAAAACTGTGCTTATACAAATGGTAATCAATATGCCAAAAAAACATGGTTACTACACTTTTACTACAATATAACCATGGTTAATTTTCATAAGGGATAATGCAGGCAAAGATAATGTATGAGGAACATAAATGATTAGGCTACTTTACCTCCCGAGTCTTCTGTTCATTTGTCACAGGCGCAGATGCAGGACGGTTGATTCTGCTCTGGCGTTTGGAGGTGCAAAAATTCACAACTGCCAACATCATGCCTAAAATGTAAGTTACTTTATAAACGTACTGTTTATTGAAAAATATCTTAATTGCAATCGTGTTGTTGTTCTGTGATTACCTGCGGCCTTATGACTACAGAAGAATTACAGTAGTAGCCTACTTTTACTCACAACAACACTCTTGCTCAGAATTACTAGTCCTCCATACATACAGTGGGTACGGAAAGTATTCAGACCCCCTTAAATTTTTCACTCTTTGTTATATTGCAGCCATTTGCTAAAATCATTTAAGTTATTTCTGCTGATCTATTTGGCTGAGTGTTGTGTTCTTGGTTAAATCGCAGAGTTCTGTGTCCACCTGTGAACACTGGTGACGGATTGCTGCTTCAAACAGCTAACATGGGACTAGTAAGCAGGGATAATTGTCTAGCCCCACTAATCAGCTCCAAAGAGGTCTGCACCTTACATGCAGACATGCACAACTGTGATTGGCCAGCTATCCAGTGTGTTGTGATTGGCCGAATACCTCAAGCGTGTGACGGAAATGTTACGCCCCTCACCATACTGTGATGATGCCCTGTCTGGCCGGAGCAATGATTCAAAAACATTAAAACCAATTATAAACGAGGCATTCGTTGCATCCAGTGGGGACATAATTGTGGATTATAATGACTTATACTGTGTTTTTAAGCGTTGCGTTGCATCGCGCCGCGTAACCATAAAACCATGTCTGCATTTTCGCTTTCACAACGAAACACAGCGTCACACAGAGTGAGCAGAAGCCGGGGGCTAGCGTGAGCAACGGCCGGAGGGCTAGAGTGAGCAGAGGCGGCGGATTCGACGAATTATGCAAATCTTCCCACATAGTGAGGTAGATATGTGGGGGCATGTTAGAACGAGCCGTTTTAGGTAGGTGTGGCTGACTCTTAACTTTTATAAAGAATATCTCTTTGGATTTGAGACTTTAGTCTTTGCAACTTTACAGATCTTCTTTATGCACCAAGAGCTTGTAACACTTCAAAGAGAAAGGAAAAATTTAAATCGCATCATACGACCCCTTTAAGTATATGTAAGCTAGTGCACAGTTGTTGAGTTTGTCACAGTTAGCAGAGACTTGCCCCTCTGAATGAAGTAGGTTGCCAAGGAAACAGCCTCATTTTTAGGTAAATTACTCTACTTGGCACTCGACAAAAGTGCAATTAGCTCACCAGTGGCCTGAGCCGAAGCACAATTAAAACCCAGAGGAGATTTGAAGGAGCAAAGAGGATCATGGGTATCTGACAGCTTGCTTGTTCCTAATCTCCTTGTTGCAGGGGGGTCCCTCTTTGTGTAGTTCCCTCCGAACACACGTGGCGAGGAGGAGATGGCTTTAATTATGCGGTTTGATCCAGAATATTCCACAAAGAACCATTTGGGACTTACCTTTTTAAATAATGACTTCAGAAAGCAAAAATCACTTGCATTCTTTAGCCCTGGCACTTTTCAGTATGTTTGCAATTATCTTGTCATCATCTCTTCTTTTCTCTTTAATGTGCCCTTTTTCACGTCCCATCACTGCTTTCGGTTTTCTGTTCTTGCAACTTTATGATGTACGTTGATACATTTCTTTGGCTGTGTTGCATTAATTGTTTTTTCCCCACTTTAAACAGGATTTTGACAGCAACATTGGCTAGTGGAATTGAAGATCATATAGCATAGTGGTTCAGTAGTGATGTGTTTATGTATTATTGCATATTCATAGAGGATATTTTAGTGTTTCTAACATGTATTAAGGAGAGAAAGTACAGTAAACCCAAGTGTGATGAAGAGTGATGGTGTAGTATTTAATCATGCTACTTATCATACTAAGTTCTTACCATAATACACATCTAAATGTTTGTAATACACAGCATTTCTTTTTTTAAATTATTGTCTGATGTTTTTCAGACCCTACTGTGAAGTAATCAGTTATTGCTCCAGGTTTTGTGGGGTCTCTGACACTCCAAGCATAATAATGTTCAATGTCATTTTCATGGAGGACATTCGAATCATATTATTAAGGTCAAATTTTGATTATAAACAGTTCCTATAAAATTCTGTGATCTTTCAAGCAAAAAATAAAACGCCACTGGGTTCTCTTATATCAGTGGCTCTCAAATGAAAACCAAAATATCAAAATCAAACTATAATTTCAACAGTATTTTTAAAAAATCCTTATGAATGATTAATTTTTAGGTAGGTTAATTTTTGCCGTTTCAGACACTGGCAGGGACCATATGTGAATAATGGCAAGTTCCAGTATTTTGGGGCATTACCCAAACATTCTTTTGTTAGTTGAAATAGCTGAAATAAAATATAAATATTAGATGAAAAACTTTAATTTAATTTTGCCTTATCACCAGCTGACTGAACTAAAATAAGTTAAAGTACTACAATTACTAAAAACAAAGATAAATAGATTAGATTACATAAACTTTATTGTCAGACTATAGTACAACATTTCACAATAGACATAGAAACAATAAATACAAAATAATTCACAAACGTTTTCATTTTTAGTGTACCTTATTCAGTTCTAGGACAGCCTGATGTACAAAAGAATGTTTTAATTTCACTCAATTAAATCTTGGGACCTTATATCGATGGTTAGATGGTAGAAGCACAATTTCATTATACAACACATGGCTAGGATTAGAAACAATATTCTTGGCCAGCCTTAAGAGGTTCCTTCATATAACTTTTCAAGAGGCTGTCCTACTATCCTAACAGTTAAAAAAAAAACAGAGTTAAGATTCCTTAACTTTGTTTTTAGCCAAACAGAGAAACTCATGTTCCAGACAGAATTGCAATACTGTAAGACACTCATAATTACTGACATAAAGAATAATACAAGAATTGTTTTGTTTCTCCAAATGACTTGAGACGACAAAGAAAATAAATTCTCTGCTTTGTCTTTTTACACAAACTGTCTATATGATCTTTCCATACTATCTATTGTTACACCTAAATACTATTATATACTTAAATCTAAATTAAAATGAAAAATCAAAATAAGAATGGATACTGTAATAGTATAATACTAAAATAACACTGTGTACCCAAGTAACATTGAACAGTTGATTCAATGTACAGTATATATTGAAGTTGTGGTTTATATTCACCAATCTTGCTCCTTGAGATCTACTTTCTGGCAAGTTAGGAGTTTTCCTGCAAGTTTAGGCTTATGGTTAATTATCTGCTTCGGGTGTTTGGTAAAGTATGATTATATTTTAATCTAAACTCAGGTAAATGCAACTATAGGATTGAAATGAGTTGGACTATAGTTAGTTTATGGCCGAAGTGTTGCATTCAGATGCCAGTGACATTATACAGCTATTTCCATAGGAAAAAAGTGCAAATTCCATTCAGAAAATGTTTTCAGTTCAAAATGCTGTCAACTGTAGAGAAGAAAATGTCTAAGAAAGTTAGATAAGCAGTGACTGCTGGGCTAGTGGCATGGATTCTGTGGTGACACATTCTGTGAGGGCTAGTTCAACATGGCTGTTTACCATTTGAGAAACCTTAATGTCTGTTTTCTGACTCCTTCAGTGAATTTGCAGTGAATAACAGCTTAAATTGTGTTCTGCTCCTCACACAAATCTATCTTACGACTTCAGAAGCCTTTGATTGTAGTGCATGAGTTGTATGGAGCAGTTTTATAGTGAGCCTATAATGTTTAAAGGGGGCATAACATACACAGTTTCACCCAATCTCATGTTAATCTTGAGTACCTATAGAGTCGTACTGCATCCTTCATATCTCCAAAAAGTCTTTAGTTTGATCATATTTATAAAAGAAAGATACAGCTTTACAATTCTCTCCGTAAAAAGCCGAGCTCCTTTAGCGCCGGGGGAGGAGCTAAAGAGTGACGAGCACTTGAGCGCCGAATGCCCACAAAACAGACATTTGATGCCATTTCACTTACCGTCTGCAGTTCTGAATCATGACCGGGATCTTTTATAGCTGGGACAGCTCCATCTTTCAGTATCAAACCATGTGCAAATCCAGCGTCGAACTGGGCTTTGTTTATAAAACGTTCGTCAACAAACACACTTGCTCCGGAAAAACAAACTGTATCCACTGTTTACATAACGCTAGGTTCTTTAGGAAGCTGAACAAAGTTATCTTTCCCTTACAACCAAAAACACACTTCTTTGGAGACATTCTTCCCGAGCTAGTCTCGTGCAGCGCTGCCGCCAGATGAAGCGCGTTGATGGGTGCAATCTCGCTCTTACTCTGGTCGATGCGTGCACGGGCGCTCTTTCGGGAGAAATGCCCATATAAGGAGTTCCACCCTCATCTACGTCATGAAGAGCCACGATTGAAAAAAACACTCCGAAACTTGTACAAACCCGGAGGTAAGATTTTTAGCACAGAAATACTCTGTCATACGTCCAAATTGTTTTTTGAAACTTTGTCCATGCTTAGCATGAGAATCCAACTCTTTAACAGTGTAAACAACTCTGAATGCATGAAACAGCATTGCAACCCCCCCCCCCCCCGTAAGACAGCATAGCATATTCCTAGTCTAAAGAAAGTTGTTTCTCTGCTTAAGTTTTCTTACGGATGTGGGTTTGTGTCTTTGCACCCTGCACACCCTGTTCACACTTGTGTGTATGTGAGAAAAAGCCTCTACTCATTTGAAAGGCTGAAATAGGTTTGTGTGTCTGTGTGCTAGAGCAGTGAGATCTCATTAACGGAGAGAGTAAGGCAGACTGGTCGAGGCACTCATCCAAACAGTCTCAGAGCAATCATCCTCCCACGACTGCCTGCAGAAGCTCACAGCAAATTAAATCTCTAATGGATATCGATCAGATACCCTCTAATAAACCCACTGCTATCATCCTATCGCAGCCTTCTTTCGCCTTTTTCACACATGCAAGTGTTTGTGTGGCTACCAGACATACAGTATTGCTTTACCTTAGATGTTTTGGAGAAAAAGAACAGCAAAAGCAGAAATCTCTGCTGTCAGCTCAAATAACAGTTGTATCGTTTCCTTTCCCATCTGCAGGCTTGATGTCAGTTTGAGTGACTGTTTTGTTTTGTTTCTTTGTTTTTTATCTCATCTACCATTGTATCGACCATTATATGCAGAGTTTTAACAACAATCTTTGAAAAGAGAGAAAATGCTGGGAGAGAAAGAGGTATAAATAGTTTTTTTTTCCTGAACAAAGGTGGAGCGGTTTTATAAAAGTCTTGTAGGTTTCTAAAGGTCTCCATCTGGTATTCACAATAGGAGCTTCAGTTTGAATGGGGGATTCAGATTTCTTCATTTTTCCATTCAATCAGCTGAGCGTACAGCCGCTAATGATTTTTAGATGCGAGATGAGTCATGAATTTTCTGTCTGCGTGCATTATTCCTCTGAGAGCTTTGAAGGGCGCTTTGATCAGATAACGATCGGAGAGCCGTTAACCGGGTAAGAGGGCTGCGTTGGGTCAACTTGGTCAGCCAGAAGCCTTGACCTTTGATCTCTGGCTTATAGGAGTTCCCTGAGGAGCCTGGAGTGCCAGCCGAGCATAAATCCCACACATCAGTGTGTCTAGCCAGAAAGGTTAGTAGGTCAGGATGCTTTGACCTGTTCTGTCACATCAGGACATGCAGATGACATGCAGCTCTGTGGACCGAATGGTTATTGAGAGATTAGAAGAGATTTTGTGATGTATGATTCAGGTAAAGGTAGTGCTGGGCGGTATGACCAAAAATTTATATCACGGTATTTTTCCAAACTATACCGGTTTCACGGTACATGACGGTATTTTTTTTTTCATGCATGACCGTGTGTTAACCATATTTTCTACTAATTGAGAGAGGAAATACTGCAGTATATTGACTTAGAATATCCTGTTTTACTGTCACGATGAGTGAATATTGTCAAAAAATACCACACTAAATAGTGACTAAACACGACCCCTTTTAATACATGTTAACCAGGAGTCACTCTCATTTATAATCGCGGCATCGTCTGATAAAATTAACATGCATGTACACTAAAGATCTACACTACACTAAAGTCGCGCGGGAGCTGATGGCAGGGGGTGGTGGATATTTGTGGTGGTCAATGTGGATATTGTGGCTGAGTTCTTCTGTGTCATCACGTTCTATTAGTTCTACAGCTTCAGTTTCAGAACTTTCACGCTTAGTAACACGTACAGCTGTTCCCTCAACACAGTGAAACAGTGAAAAGGGTCCCCTTTCAAACAGTGTCGCGTTCCAAACGTTGTTTAAGCGACATAAACCGGTATTGCGGTATTTTAAAAATTCATATCATAACAAAAATAAACACCAGTATTCGGTATGAACCGGTATACCGCCCAGCACTAGGTAAGGGTCAGTGAACTAAAGGGAAGCTGTGATGTAATCTCAAGGTCAGGATAAAGAAGCAGACAGACAGGGGAGAAGTTAACTGTCCCTTGCAACATAATGAGTATGTCCATTCACTGCCATCACTACTTCATACAGGCTTTCATGATGCTGTCTGTCTCAGATACATTGGAATCATTGACTAATAGGTGAGGAGGAAAACATAAGTATTTAATTTGGCATATTTACCTCATGATATTGGATCAATATTATCAGAGCATGTTTATTTATATTATAATAATATAAATAAACATACTTTGATAATCTTGTACAGTACTGTTGAACAAATTGTGGTTGGTAAGATTTTAAAAGAAGTCTCTGATGCTCACCAAAGCTGCATTTATTTGCTCAAAAATACAGTAAAAACAGTAATGTTGTGAAATATTACAATGCAAAAAATATATATTTGAACATTTTTGAAATTTAATTTATTCCTGTGACAGCAAAGCTGAATTTTCAGCATCATTGCTCCAGTCTTCAGTGTCACATGATCCTTGCTGCTCAAGAAACATTTCTTATCAATATCAATGTTGAAAACACTTGTGTTGCTTAATATTTTTGTGGAAACCCTGATATTGTTCAGGAGTTCAGCATTTATTTGAAACAAAAATGTATTTATAACAGAAGTGTTTGTCTGTCACTTTCGATCAGTTTAATGCAGTATTAAAATGGAATTGAAGCAGTCAGGTTTACACTATTTTGTAAACTGATTTCCACTTTGATAAAAAAAACATATAACAAACATGATTGATGTAACCATTTTAAAGACAAAAGGGATGTTTTGTTATAGCTTTTGGAGCAAGGGCACCGCCACCTTGCAATACAGTACCACAGTGTGTGACTTCACGGGGTTGGCCAGGAAAGTAGTATAAGCATTTATTTTTTTTACTTTTTGAACATACAAATGTTATTTTAACACACAGATGTTTTTGGTTTTCACCATAATATGGATGAATATCCAACATCAAACTGTCTACAAAGTTTTGATTATGGTATCCCAAACATTGTTTTCATAACGCAAGGCTTACAACGTGATGCAAACAAACAACATTTCATTCAGTATCGTTCATGTTGCATCTTATTGTCATGTCAGACCTTTCAGACATATTTGCATTACACTGGCTCATTCACCAGTAGTGGTATGCAAGATGTTTTGTGTTCACCTGCGAATACAATTAGCTAAACTAATCAACTATCTGAACAATGGGGCTGGTGCTGCTCCCTCAAGAAAGTTTATCATTCTCACTTGTTTTAAGCCTTGTCAGTTTACATATTATTAAGTGTTTTAAGCCATTCAAGCGCAAGACAACACAAAGGATATTTCAATGCGGTACTCGTGCCCTGTGATAGATTGTTTTTGTGTGCATGCACGCAGAAAGCCGCGGTTTGGACAGCACGTGAGTACCAAATTGAGTTCTCTTTCATGTCTTCTTGAGCAATTGCACACGAAGTTACGTTAGAATGATGAGTATCCACCTAAACACATATTATTTCCAACCCTCTCTTCACTCCAAACCAGCGGGTTCATGACTTCTTCCACCTGTAACAGTAATACTGCTCGATCCCCTTCGCCATATCGGCTCAAATGCATAAGCAATTGGACTTACTATGAGCTCAGCAGTCCTTTAAAGTTTGCCTTCCTCCATTTCAAAAGAAGTGTTTGTTCAAAAAGTAAAGAAATGCTTATATTACTTCACTGGCCAACTGAGCAAACCAACCCCATCACAACACACCGTATTGCAAGATAGCATCACCCTTGCTCCAAAAGCTGTAACAAAACATATTTTTTTCTTTAAAATGGTTACATTAATCATGTTTGTTGTATATTTTTTTACTAAATCATGTAAACGTAACTGACTGCTTCACTTCCACTTTAACTTCTCCCCTGCTCCAAGACAAGAATCTGCATTTTTAGTGGGGACCACCATTCAGAGCATATCAGCTACCACTGAGTTGGATAGTAAATGCTAACATTGTATTTTGGTTGCATAGAAATAACAGTCTCTATTTTCTATATACTGTATATATACAGTAGAAAACCTGGAGAAATCTATGTGTTAGAATGTATTATTCTTTCTACTGATTTTTTGTCTTACTTGAGTACAAATAAAAAAAGTGAGTATATGTGTAACAACTTTTGGCAATATTATCGTATCATGACCCAGATATTGATATGATATAATATTTTATCACCAGGTCCCTGTTGATTTTTACTACCTGATTTATTCAAATCATAGTGGCTCATGTATATGGTTAACACAAAGTGAAAATGTTCCTCAGCACAAGCCTGTGTTGGAGAATAAAATTGTTTAGTGAGAGAGGCCAATGAAGAATCAGATTTAGTGTTACAATCAGTCCAAACCTCATAAAAACTGACATGTTTTGATATGGAGATTTCTAATCGGCTCTGCCCATATGTTATAAATAAAACCTACGGGGATGATAACTGTAGTAAGTGTTCACTGATATTAAATAGAAACCTTAATGGGGTTATTTCTCAGCTGTATTTGGGGATTGAAATCTTATGAGAGATTGGCACGTCTGCCTGTGCCGCTGCCTGCAGTCTCTTCAGCTTTACAGAAGACTCCCTGCCAGGCTGGAATAAGGCTCTTTGATTGGCATCTCTGAAAATATAGCTTCATCTGACTTGATTTGATGGCTGCAAGTTTGTTCAGGCATCAATTGCCAATCAGGGCTTTGATGCTTGATATGCTGCAACCAGAGGCTCCTTACCCTCAGGGGTCACACTCGAGACAGATAGAGAGAGAAATTACAAGTGCTCCCTCCTTTAGAAGCTCCTTAAAGCTATGTGTTGATGATGGATAGTCACTTCAGATGTGGACGAAAGCCAATTCACAAATGTGTTATTGTTTAAGCTCCAGCTAATGAACCCTGGCAAGCGTTCTTAGTTAAAAGGGTCCGTAAAAGGGCAATTTAGATTGTTTTTAAACGAACAGTTAGTAGGCCATGAAAATGTTAGCCTGCTTGTAAATTGCTCTGCATTTTTCTGCATTTGGACCTAACATTTTTGCGAGTCTTGGCTCATTATTCAGATTTGCATAGCTTTCAGAGGAATCATTTATCATCAATGTTTTAGTTTGTTGTGGTTCTCTAACCACTAAAATGGTGCAGCACATAGATTCTAATGTCACAGCTACACTGAAGGCTTTTGTGGGGAAAAAATGGCCAAATAAGTAAAAGAACTATTCATAGGTATACTCTTAAAAATAAAGGTGCTTCACGATGCCATAGAAGAACCTTTTTGTCTAAATGGTTCCATAAAGAACCTTTAACATCTGAAGAACCTTTCTGTTTCACAAAAGGTTCTTTGTGGCGAAAGAAGGTTCTTCAGAGTATAAAAAGGTAAGAAAGAGATGGTTCTTTAAAGAACCTTTGACTGAATGGTTCTTTGTGGAACCAAAAATGGTTCTTCTATGGCATCGCTTGAAGAACCTTTTGAAGCACCTTTATTTTTAAGAGTGTAACTCTAACCATTTTCATCCAAAATCCTGCTTCATATATTTTTTAAATAAAAAAATTTAGTTTTAGCATTACAACTGCATAAAATTAAGGGATTTCTGTTGATGAAATGCACATACTTTGTGTACAAAAGTAGGCCCCTCACTGCATTTTGTGATGAAATACTCAATTTCATGTCATATATTTCATTCAGTTCATAAATTTAGTCTGGTTACACCTGAGATATGCTCGCAGCTTCTCAGTGATCTTGCCTCTGCAGCAAACTGCTTTTGGTTCAGTGTATCTCCTGGAGGCCTGTCGCTGCATTGTGTTAATTGGATTATCTGAGACAGGAGCCCTGTACCAGGGTTTACATGGATCAGCTAATAAAATTGTGTGCAGGAATTAGGCATATCATTTGCAAGGGAAGATTAAAATATATTATGTCATGTCTTAATGAAGTAAGCACTGCCCCACAAGCGCTAATAAAGGTATTTTCTATGCCTTATATCAGTTATGTCAGCTGCTCCACTCTTCAGCAATAGCTTATGTGTGAAACCCCAATGTTTTCCATGCCAAATACAGAAATATATGGGTTTTAACCAGCATTGGGGAGTACCTAGCTAAAAGAAATGTTGCTACTTATCTACATTTTCCGCAGCAGACAGTATTTCAGTTGTGCTTAAAATTCTGTAGCTTTTCCAGAAGCAAATGACCTATTCTAACAGATAGGTATGTGGCATGACACTGTTTTTATAACAACTTTTTTCATAGTCATGCCAGCCACTATTACTTTTTTTTTTTATTTTTTTTTTTTACTTATTTACACCACCATGCAAATGTTTGGGGTCAGTAACTTTTAAATAACCGTTTCTGTTGTAATACATTTTCAGATGTAATTTATTTCCATGATGTCAAAATTGAATTTTCAGCATCATTACTCTAGACTTCAATGTCTCATGATCCTTCAGAAATCACTTTAAGACACTGATTTGCTGCTCAATAATTTTTTTTTTCTGTTATCATATACATAATATTTGCTAAATTTTCTTTGATAAATAGAAGATTCGGAAGAGTAGCATCTATTTGAAATATTATAAAAAGTTTTACTGTCACCTTTGATCAATTTACTTCATTCTTTGCCAAATAAAGGTATTCAGTTTTTTAAATCTTACTGGCCTCTAACCTTTCAATGTAGTTTATGCAAATGTTATTTTTACTTATTTATATAGGTGTAAATCATACATTTACTAATGCATTTGTTTATTTTTAATAGTTTTTTCACCCTAATTAATATTTATTAAGCAACTTTTGTGCCAGAAAACATGGCTCTCATTAAATTATATCATATATACAGTGGGGAAAAAAAGTATTTAGTCAGCCACCAATTGTGCAAGTTCTCCCACTTAAAAAGATGAGAGAGGCCTGTAATTTTCATCATAGGTATACCTCAACTATGAGAGACAAAATGAGAAAAAAAAAATCCAGAAAACCACATTGTAGGATTTTTAAAGAATTTATTTGCAAATTATGGTGGAAAATAAGTATTTGGTCAATAACAAAATTTCATCTCAATACTTTGTTATATACCCTTTGTTGGCAATGACAGAGGTCAAACGTTTTCTGTAAGTCTTCACAAGGTTTTCACACACTGTTGCTGGTATTTTGGCCCATTCCTCCATGCAGATCTCCTCTAGAGCAGTAATGTTTTGGGGCTGTCGCTGGGCAACACGGATTTTCACCTCCCTCCAAAGATTTTCTATGGGGTTGAGATCTGGAGACTGGCTAGGCCACTACAGGACCTTGAAATGCTTCTTACGAAGCCACTCATTCGTTGCCCGGGCGGTGTGTTTGGGATCATTGTCATGCTGAAAGACCCAGCCACGTTTCATCTTCAATGCCCTTGCTGATGGAAGGAGGTTTTCACTCAAAATCTCACGATACATGGCCCCATTCATTCGTTCGTTTACACGGATCAGTCGTCCTGGTCCCTTTGCAGAAAAACAGCCCCAAAGCATGATATTTCCACCCCCATGCTTCACAGTAGGTATGGTAGTCTTTGGATGCAACTCAGCATTCTTTCTCCTCAAGTTGAGTTTTTACCAAAAAGTTCTATTTTGGTTTCATCTGACCATATGACATTCTCCCAATCCTCTTCTGGATCATCCAAATGCTCTCTAGCAAACTTCAGACAGGCCTGGACATGTACTGGCTTAAACAGGGGGACACGTCTGGCACTGCAGGATTTGAGTCCCTGGCAGCGCAGTGTGTTACTGATGGTAGCCTTTGTTACTTTGGTCCCAGCTCTCTGCAGGTCATTCACTAGGTCCCCCCATGTGGTTCTGGGATTTTTGCTCACAGTTCTTGTGATCATTTTGACCCCACAGGGTGAGATCTTGCATGGAGGCCCAGATTGAGGGAGATTATGAGTGGTCTTGTATGTCTTCCATTTTCTAATAATTGCTCCCACAGTTGATTTCTTCACACCAAGCTGCTAACCTATTGCAGATTCAGTCTTCCCAGCCTGGTGCAGGTCTACAATTTTGTTTCTGGTGTCCTTTGACAGCTCTTTGGTCTTGGCCATAGTGGAGTTTGGAGTGTGACTGTTTGAGGTTGTGGACAGATGTCTTTTATACTGATAACGAGTTCAAACAGATGCCATTAATACATTTCCTCATTTTGTCTCTCATAGTTGAGGTATACCTATGATGAAAATTACAGGCCTCTCTTATCTTTTTAAGTGGGAGAACTTGCACAATTGGTGGCTGACTAAATACTTTTTTGCCCCACTGTATATATATATATTTTATATTTATAAAAATTTTATTTTATAGTTTATAAAAACATTGCCCCTATGTAGTTAGTATCTTTTAATTGGTATCTTTTAATGTAGTGTAACTAAATATATTTTTCAAATGTTTGTAGCTTGTAGTTAAAAACAAATGTAACAGGAGGCACAACTTGTACCTTAGTGGTGACATTTTACCACTGAAAATAGTCTGAAAATGAAAATAAAGTGAGAATTATGGATTGTGATGTTATTGTCAGATCAGCCAACCACAAACACAATACTCTGATGCATGTTTAAAACTGCACTACTGCAAAACGTCTTGAGCATCCTGATTTTTGATGCTGGTTTTAGTCACCCTGAGGCCTTGGCAGTAATTCTGTGGCCAACTGTGTGCATTCGAGGTATGAAACGCTAGCTGCGTGTAGCATTTTCTTTATGCCAGGAGGGCATTTTGCATAATAGCAGTCAGCAGTAGGTCATCAGTTGCAGAAATGCCTTACTGCAGAAACGTTAAATCACCCCCACTGTTCTGTGTGCGCTGTGATAGAGCTTTAATTACACACTCGCACGGACTGAGGGGGTGGATGTCACTCCCGGAAAACGCACACATGGATGATGCCTGGAGAGGCAGGTGTCACGAGCATAAGAACACACGAACCGAAACCTTTCGCACATGTATACATAATCACATAAGCTAGGGTTCTCTTCTATTTTACGTTCTACACCGCACTGGTGAACGTTTCTTCCACACAACATTCCTCTCCATTCTCCTTGACCTTTTCTTTTTGCCTTTGGCAGAGCTGCAGTCGGACTGGGCGCCACGGCTGCGGCACACTCTCGCTATCGTTCCATGATTTATTCACCAGCCTGCCTCTGTCTGCACAGCCCCCAACCTCACACACACTACGGTGCATGCTGTCCCCAAGGGCCTCACGTACACTCAAACGCAAATGGACAAACACCGCGCAACATCTCTCCCCTCCTCCTCTCTCAGCAGCAGAGCATAGATCACGTAACTGCTGCTCTCTGCTTGGGTTGTTTGCATTTCATTAGCTCTGCCAGGGAGCAAGCGCCACATACACCATATGCACACACAGGTTAGGTCTACTCAAACCACCAAGAGTAAACACATGCATATGCGAGGACACACAATTTAACATTCAAAGCAAACATAATCTGATTCATGTTACTGTGTTTGTCTCATTTATCTTGCTCTAAAGGGATATTGTTATAATTTTCTCACCTTCATGTCATTCCAAACCTTAATGATTTTCTTTCGAAACACTAAAGATATTTTGATACAATGAAAGCCAGCAGGATTCACAGTGTTGTTCTGAACGGCATTGACTTTAATTATATAGGCAAAAACTGTTTAAAAAAAACAGAAACCTTTTTTAAAATATCTTTAAAAAACTCTCCATTTTAAAGGGATTGTGTCATTTGCCGTCATCCGTCATTTGGTGTTGTTTTCTGAAAAAAAAAAGATCAAAATTGTGCCAGTGAATTTATGCTTAAAACAAGGAAAAATGTTCTGCCAACGGGGTAAGAAATAAATATTACAAAAAAATTAATAGTTTTAAGCATAAAGCAAAAACATAATTTTTTCTTAAAACAAGACTTGATATATAGTTTTGCTTTTCAAGTAAATGAATCTTAAAGGGATAGTTCACCCAAAAATGAAAATTTGATGTTTATCTGCTTACCCCAAGGGCATCCAAGATGTAGGTGACTTTGTTTCTTCAGTAGAACACAAATTAAGATTTTTAACTCTTTTTTTTTAACAGATAGCAGACTTATAAGTGCATTACCGCCACCTATCTCCCTGGACCATTGACACTCTATCTACAATCTCAATTAGGAGTGTCAATGGTCCATTTGAGAGATAGGTGGCGGTAATGCACTTATAAGTCTGCGATCCGCCGTAAAAAAAAAGAAGAAGAAGAAGACACGTCACGCGCCGGCTGTCGAGAACGCACTCAGGACAGTTCGGACATTGCAGTGAAACAGAGGTAAAAAACTATATAAATACTGTTCAGTTTCTTGCACAGACCAATCATTTTGTGTCTTTACACATCAATGTATCGTCACGAGCCTCAGGGTTTAATTTGGTTTTGTTTGTGTATGTTTTTTTGACTCTCAAAGCCGTGATTCCCATTCACTTCCATTATAAGACTGACAGACTGCAACGGTTTGAGTTCAAATCTTCGTTTGTGTTCTACTGAAGAAACAAAGTCACCTACATCTTGGATGCCCTGGGGGTAAGCAGATAAACATCAAATTTTCATTTTTGGGTGAACTATCCCTTTAATATACAGTATCAGGAAGTCTCGAGCAATATGTCAGTAAATACTGTATGTTAATAGATTTGAACTATACTTTGTATGAAATAAATCTATTTTAAATATACTACTTTTTTACTAGGGTAAGAAAAACACTTTTGTAATATTTGCATCACGCATCTGGTTGAAAGAGTTTGCCAGTTTCTGGACCCAAACAATCCTGTCTGCTCCCATGAAGCTTTGGTTTCTCTTTGGCATCACAGCCATCAACTGTGTGACCTTAGCACACAACCTCAAGCCATAATGAATAATCATGAGTCTTATTGGATAAGACAGAAGGCAGTGAGCCAGCAGGATCTTACTGTAATGCTTCTGAGAAATGTATTTGCTTATGGTCTAACATTGATTTGGGCTGTAAGAGCCACCTGAGGAACTTTTTTGTATTGTAATATCTTGTAAACATCCTTAATTGAACTGTAGATGGCATTACCTCTTTTGTAACATCACTGTGTGCTTTAAAACCTCCACAGAGGTCATTAAAGGGCACATTAGAGGCCTTAAGAGGTGTACTACTACCCTTTGGCCAGCGATGAGTGTGATTTTAGTCTCTCCGTTGGGCTGATCCTCTCTTTATCAGGTCATTTAAATCAATCACCAAAGACTCTGTTTCAAAGAATTTCACTGGCTTTAAGATTTTATTAAGCAAATACTCTAAGTTAAAAGAACAAACTTGGTTTATATTAAAATATATTACATATATTACAAACATACAATGTCAAATATTATTATATTAATGGTATGTCCATAACATAACCATTAGACAGTGACAGATGAGCGTAGCTTGGCTTTAACAGCCTCATGCCCGGAAGATACAGTAGATGTTGTTTTGCAGCCTGTTGGTTTTATGAGTGGATGCTCCTGATAATGGTTGAGATGATTGAGGTGCTTAAGGTTAGACCTGATCTTATGAAGACATCTAGCTGAGTAAATGGCTTGGATATTTTGTAGTTCACAGCCAATAATGAGCTTCTCCAAATTCACCAGCCTCTGTGGTGAATCATCTCATCACATTGTGCTCCGTGGCTGAGTGGCTCCTTTACCAGTCTGTGATAGTTGGCCAGGTTGTGTGATTGCATGCCAGTCAGGATCTGTGGCTATCCATTTTGATCGCAGTGCTGGTGTGATGTTAACTGCCTGACATCCTCAGTTTGTAGTCCCACTGATGTAGTTTGTGATGTTTCCTGTAGTCTACACTCATCTTCTTGATGTTCAGAGAGGCACCATGCTGTAAGTTTTTCAACTTCCTCTCTGTCTGTCTAATATCTATAAATTTGTGTCAGTTGTGTCTTAAAAATCATGTTAGCAACTGCAAGACCAACAGTAGAACTAGAGTTCTAAAGAAAATGTGAGCAGTTGCCAGTGACAAGGTGTTGTTATTGTTCACCAAGGTGTTGCTATGTAACTGTTAAAGGGATAGTTCACCCAAAAATGAAAATGATTTACTCACCCTCAAGTTGTTCCAAACCTGTTTGAGTTTCTTTATTCTGTTGAACACAAAAGAAGATATTTTGAAGAATGTTGGTAACCAAACATTTTTTGCTAGCCATTGACTTCCATAGTAGGGCTGCACAATAAATCGAAATGGAATCGAGATCGTGATTCAACAGAAGCTGCGATTTTCATGCATATCTTTCAGTGAAGCACGGTTCTGTGATCATCAGTAAATCTCCATCCAAAGGCCAGAGGGCGCTCTCGCGCTGAAACTCCAAATACACCTCGCAGAAGAAACCCAGGAAATGCCTATCGCTGCAGCTGAATAAACAGAAGATTCAACTGCTTTCATTGATTCAACGTGACTAATAAACACACGACTACGGCAATATATGGTTTATCTGAGTTCTTATTATTATAATTTTCATTAAAATAAAGTATATTTATAATGCAATGCCTTTATCACTGCTTAAATACTATGAAATATGTTGCGCGCCTTATTCTGTGTAAGCCACATCATCTCACAGAAGGATTTATTTCAAACACTCGACTGACGTTATGAAGTGAGTTTGGAGTAAAAATATGTTATTAAATGTGGTATTTTCACATGCTTTCAGATGGAGCAGCATTTACTTCACTGAGCCGTAGTTCACTGAGAAGCTATGCAAACAGCTGTTATTATCGCGAACGATTTCTTTGATTTCAGAATCGCGCAATAAAATCGTCTGCGATTTTTTTTGCGTAACTTGTCAGTGAACTACGGCTATGTGTAGTAAATTCTGCTCCATCTGAAAGCACGTGATGACGATTTCCTGCTGATTACAGAACCGGCTTTACTAACAAAATGCGCATGACAATCGCATTCGATTAATCGTGCGGCCCTATTCCATAGCATAAAAAATAACTATGAAAGCCAATGGCTACCAGCAACATTTTTGGATCAATTTTCCCTTCAAAGGATTAGTTCACTTCCAGAATAAAAGAATAAAAATGTCCTAATCATTTACTCAACCCCATGTCATCCAAGATGTTCATGTCTTTCTTTCTTCAGTCGAAAAGAAATTAAAGGTTTTGAGGAACAGATCATTTATTATATCATTTTGAAAATGCCTATTTTGAGTGGAAACAGAAACACGCTGTTTTTCGGGCCTGTCTCTTTAAATGCAAATGAACTGTTGCTCCCCGCCCCCTTTTCCAGAATAGAGCTGCCATTACAGCTCGGACCTGCTAAAAACATCTGTTTTGGTTCTGATTATCATGTTTATTGTGCTGAAATCATGCGTTTTAAACCATATTAGTTTAAACTTCTGATATACGGTTTTCTAAGAGCACATATCCGAAGCACACGGACAGAAAGCGGCTGTCACAGCATGTGAGTACTAAACCAAGTTCTCATTCACACACAAGTTTACGTTAAAAACACACGAGTTACAAAAAACTGTCGGTTATGTCTGTGAAGGTAAACAGCTGGGAAATAAATCGCATGTTTATTTTAGATCTGTGTGGCAGCAGCAATATACAGTAAATAAATAAATAAATCCACTGCTCTCTCGTCTCCTCTGAGGCTGGGACTGTAAATAGAGTTCTGTGCTCGTCTGTGCAGCCAAAGACAGAACAGTTAGCATGTTTTGCTCAAACTTTCGTCATGGCATTAGAACTAGTACTCCGTTGTCGCTTGTGAAAACACAATAATGGCGCAGTGGGTGTAAACTTACAGATTAAGGGGCAGTAATATTATAATGAGATCCCATCCCTTTGCCACGTCACCAAGGGAGCGAAATCAGCTCGTTTTCTCAGACGCTTGCAGAAAAAGGCTTACCAAAACACGTTTCCTTGGTTGGTAGATGCACCGGGGACCTGATTATAGCACTTAAAACCTGGAAAAGTCAGATTTTAATGATATGTCACCTTTAAAAATTATTTTTTAAAAATCTTATTTTTTCAGACGCCCTTTACACAAAAAAAAAAAGTTAGAACAATGATGTCGGACGGTTTTGAAGTTGGAGGAACTACTTCTGCCTATGTCACGCGTGACCTTTCCAACATAATGCATGAAGTTATGGACGTGCATCGCAGAGCTAGTGCAAGACGAGCATTTGTGGTTAAAAAGTATATAATTTTTATAATTTTATTTTTTTACATAAATACATATTTTACTATAATATATATTTTTACAAAATAACCAATCATTTCGCTAGATAAGACCCTTATTCCTCAGCTGGGATCGTGTTGAGCTCTTTGAAGCTGCATTTTGGACCTTTAACCCACTGGCTCCCATTGAAGTCCACTATATGAAGTGTATTGGAATCCTGGAATGTTTTCTCCAAAAACCTTGACAGCTTTTCGACTGAAGAAAAAGACATGAATATCTTGAATGATATGGGGGTGAGTAAACTGTCAGGAATTTTTTATTCTGGAAGTGAACTAATCCTTTAAGGTATTCTGAGTGTTCTTTTAGCACATTGCTAAATGGTTGCTAGGGTGGTTTCTAGGTGATTGCTCATTGACCCTAATTGAAATTGTCCCACCCCCTGACATTCTGGTCTCAGGTCCTAAATTCCTTTAATGATAATTGGTGGTGTTTTACCACTTTTTTGCCCATTTATACACCACTTTTCACCATCCAGGTGAGAAGTTCTAAAAGCGTTAAAAGTTTTATCATTTAAAAAAGTAATAGCATATCCCTATAGTATTATCATTCATGTCTGTAAAGGGTGCAGTATTACAAATATAGTACAGGACAGGTTAAGGTGTGGCACATTGATGCAGTCACATTAGTGACATTTAGGTGAAATTTAGCTGGCAAAGATGCTTTGATTGTTGTGGGAAATCTTTACCCTGATACAGAATTCCAAATTGCATTTTCAGCTGCGAAAATTCTCCAAACAATAGTAAATGTGACCATACTGTATTCATGTTAGATGTTTGTTCAGATCCATTAGCATTAGCAAGCACCACTAATTATGTAAAAAAAATGAGAGCCTGCTAACAGTTGTCTTTCTTGAAGGCACTAGTTTGCAGAATGGAAGGATTTTGTATAGATTTTACACATCTATAAACAGTCCCGTCCACCTGCGCAAACACTCTGCGACTTCAGTGTCTTACAGGAAACACCCTGCCAATCTAACGTCTGCTGCTAACACTGATGTTTGCCAGAGCTCAGTGTGTTCAGATATATGACAGTAATGAACAGAGACGCCTATCTTTGTCACTGCAGGCTACAGAAGGCCTGATGAAAGCCTGAGAGGTGGGGTGTTTACATTTAAACACAAATTACACTTCACTGCTCCCCCTATTATTCCTTTGAAAATGTCAGTCAGGTCGAGCGGAGCGACTCCTCTGATTGGAGTTATGATATACTGAGCCAATGATTGATTAGTTTGAGATATACTTGGGTGTTTCCTTCAAAGATGCTGTAACATATGTGAAATTACGTCTCTAAATTAAGGAGCTGTGACACTCACAGGCATTTTGTAAATGCAAAATGTTTGAATTCTAATACTGATTTTGTTGCTCATCGGTGTGCGCGTTTATATGTCACAATCTTCAAATTAGATTTAATCTTTTGAAATGCACACACTGCATAAATATACAGAGTTTCATGCTGTTTTTGCATACTAACCATCCATCTTTTCTTTGTTTTAAAAAGAAGACTTAATATGTATCTATTTTGGGGCCTAGTTAGCAGACGACAAGCACAAAAAGCTTTGTGCAATGATGCTTATATTAATCAAGCAGTAAAAACAAACATTCCTATGCCCAAAACTAGACGTCTGCAGATGAGTTCGACGCTAGTACTTGTAATGTTATCCTAGTAATGTTATCCTGCACCACTTCACAGATGATGACTGGAAAGAGAATTTTAGATCTACACGATCATTTATTATATTCAACAACAACATCCGCTCGTTCTGTGCGTCATGTGTCATTATGTCATTTCTATGTCATTGCATATGTGTAAACCAGTTTCGGTTTGCAATCTGATCAAGTATTTACGTGTCCTATCGAATGGATTAGAAAAGCTTTATTCCACCTCTCTCAACCAGATTGAAATTTTCATCAGATTGGGCATTTTTATTATGATTGAGGTGTTTTTTTTTCATTTAGATTGAGACCCGCGAATATATGAACGCCCACATCACCTCTGTAAACAAAGAAAGTTTCATCAAGTTCATCTCGACTACTTTTCATTTTTGGAAGAAGATGCGCTGTGAGGAGTAAGCCTTGAATTTACCTCAGAAGAAGAATGCGACGTGGCTTAATCCTCCAGTGCCGGATCTCATTCTGATGAGTCATTTATTTTTACTTATATTAGTGTTACTGTGACATAGAATTGTACACATTCACTTATTGAACTTTTCCCAAACTATAATGCCAGACTAAAATATGTGAAATCGAGTGCAACATTTTGAAATATGATCTTTCATTGCATCTAAATGTTGTAGGACTCGTCTGCATTTTAGCTTGCAATCTCCAGTGATTTATTAAAGGGCATACTGACGCGCAAAACATGATTTTTACTTCATACCTTTAACACTGCATTTGTAACTTAAGTAACGTAATTTTATTGACATTAGTAACTCTAATCAAATTACATACATTTAAAATGTAGCTTACTACGTTACCAGGAAAAGTAATTAGAATAACGCCTTATACCCAACTCTGATAACAACAATTTCTTCTCTTACTGGTCAGAATTTTCATTTTTGGGTGAACTATATGCTTTCTAGCCTGTTGAAACGGACACATTAGCCTTCACTGTTCTGTGACGTCAAATGCTACTAACTACTTAAAGTTGACTATTGACTCTTTGTCAATTGTTGTCATTTACATCTTCTTTCAGTTTGGGGAAATGGATGAGAAGAACCTACTGTTGTTATAAAGCTATAAAATCAGCCTTTGATGGAGATCTTCACCATATGGTTCACCACAGATCGTTGCCTGTGAGACAGAGAGGCCTAATCGTCTGGTTTTGGTGATGAATGTTAAGGTTTCCAGACAGCCATTGATGTGCAAAATGTGAGGATGTGCAGTGAAGCCCTCAGCTCTGTATCCCCCCTTGGGCAATTAAACATGTGTGTCTGTGAGTGTGTGGTTTTTGGTGCTGCTCTATATTTGTGTAATGTCTCCTTTGAGATCATATCCAGGCAGTAAACACTGTGCTGCGTCCTTCAGAGTCCCAGTCAAGTCCCTAGATGGTTTGTAGGAGAGGGCCGGGTATATTGTACATCATTTCTCCTCTCAAGTCTCCCGAGAGGTTAAAGCCTGCATCTCATTGTCTGCATTGATCTACGGACTGCACAAGGATGATGATCAATATCTGGATTAGTGCAGGCAGGTGTATCTTTGTCTGTCTCTTCTTGGCTCCAGCTTTATCGCCAAAATGTCAATCCAGTCACAAGCTGCAGAGGAGAGGACCGAACGCATACTGATGTCTCGCTGGGAGACAAGGCAAGCAGTCCTCCGCTCTGTCTGTCACTGCTGAATGCTATATTCACTCGTTTGCTCTCGTCTACTGCCAGGACATTAACAGAATCTACTTCAATATGTATTTGCTCACAGCCACTACACTTTATCTACATGTCTGTGTTAATTGACGTTTGCTGTTTGCCAGGTTCTGGAGCTCCTACCTGCCGTTGCCATGGCAGCAGTCACAGGGCCTCAGCTGGCGAGTTAGTGCTGCCCCATAAGCTGTCTGTCTCAGCGCTCGTTTCTCCAAACCTGAGAGCCGCCTCAGCAGGCCTTTTAAGAGCTATTTAATAAGGCAAATAATAATCCCACTTGTATTACAGAAACATTCTTAATTATTAAACATTAATAAACATTAAAAATGACTAATCATTCCCTAAAATGCATAAATGTATTGTGTTTTATTTTTTAGTATGGGCATTTTCCAACATTGATTGATGATTTTAATTTGGCATTTTGGGCATTCTTCAAAATGAATGATTTTATTTTATTTTTATATTTAATTTAATTCAATTGTGTTATTTTTAATAATTAGTTTCTTATTTAATTTAAATTGAAGTATTTTAGGCATTCCCTTATTTTATTTTATTTTATTTTATATTATTTTTTTTTTATTTACTTTATTTTTAAAATAATTATTTATTTAATTTTAATTGAAGCAGTTTAGGCATTCTCTTATTTAATTTAATTTAATTGTATTTTATTATTGAATTTAAATTGAATATTTTTAGTTATTCGCTTATTTATTTAATTTTTTGTTTTATTCCATTTTATTTTTAAATAGTTTCTTATTTAATTTAAATTGAAACATTTTAGGCATTCCCTTTTTCATTTTATTGTATTATTTTATTTTATTTTTAAAAAGTTTTTATTTCATTTAAATCTAAGCATTTTAGGCATTCCCTTATTTTATTTTATTTTAAAAGTTTTTTTTAATTTAATTTAAATTGAAGCATTTTATTTTATTTTATTTTGAGGCATGTTGAAGTCTTGTCTTCATGAAGTCTTTATTTATTTATTTATTTATTTATTTTAAGCAATGAGGGCTTCCAGGTTGCTCTCTTTGACAGGGGAACAACACAGTACTGGTTACTATCACAATACCTAGCCATGCTTTTCTCTCTGTTAAGCATCTACTTCTCTCTCTCTCAATTAGAGACTAATGTACTGTCACCTTCCTAGCTGATGAGTTCAGAGTGCAATCGCTCAAGGTGAAAGCCATTAATACCATATTCCGGTAATAGGTGTTTTTGTGACGAGGTTGTGAAAATGTGATATATGAAGTCGCATACTTCAGGTCCTTCAGGTAAAAGGACTTTTTCGTATCATGCTATAAAAAAGATTGCTGTGACTCTTTGCAGCTGTCATATGTATCAGTTTTGAATGGATCATTAGATTAAGTAAAAATAATATAGCATACAGTTATTTACAAATATAAATATATTCTAACTGTGAAGTTTGTTTAAAGGTTTTTCTACGTTTAGGCGGTTACACACACACAAAGTCACACACAATGCCCATAAGCCTCATTTGCCATCTGATTATCCAGTAGGGTGAGCTGTTCAAGCGGGGTCCCACACAGAGAGAGCCTGAGGCGTGGGAGGGGCAGAGGCGGCCTCATCTCTCCCAGCATATGGCCAGCTAAACGCTCCTCTGACCTGAACTGACCTCGGATTAGAACACACAGACTCAAACCTCCAGCCTCCAGCCTCCTGACTGCTAATGCAAAGATTACCACAGTCTCTGTGCATCGAATGCAGGAGATCTGTAACCGAATGATAATGTAGAACCTTGCCATCATGTACATAGACATTTCTAAAAGCGGTATTTGCGAAGATATACACTTTTTTGTGTATTTCACTTTTTCCCCCTCAAAACTGACGGGTTGCTATGGATGTGTCTAAAGAAATATATCTGATTTTTAAAAAAATTGTCTCATGTATCAGTTCTACTAAAAATAAATATTTATGAATTAAAAAAAATTCAGATTTACTACTTGAAAACTATAAATGTGATATAATTTACAAAAATTGGCTTTGTATTTGTTAGTGTTAGACTATTTATTAATATTTTGAATTAGATTTTATTCTTTTATTTTCAGTTTTAGATTGAATTTTAGTTTGAATTAGTTTTCATTTATTTGGGTTTTAGTAGTTTTAGCACTTCAACTTATTTCTTTTTAAAGATATCTTATGTGTTTTTGTCTTTCTAATTGATTTTTGTTTTTTTATATTTCTGTTCAGTATTTATTCTATTATATAGTTTTACTAATTTTAGTACTTTAACTTCAGTTAGTTGCGAAGGCAAGATTTTTAATTTTCTGAGTTTTTTTTTCTAATATGTGTATTTTATTTTATTTAAATTACTGGAAATGATTTCTGCTGCTGCTATTATAATTAATTATGTCAACTTTTAAGTAAAAACTAAAAAGGAGCATTTCAAACCACTGTAGTTGGTCTGTTGAGGTTTGAATTATTCATGTATTCATGCTTTGCTATGTTGCGCCCTTGCGCCAATAATGTGTCCTTGTGGTCACCCTCGCTGTGCCGCATCTTTCGCAGACTAGTTTGGTAACAGTAATTGGTTAACATAGCGAATAACATTTGAGGCATGACGGGAAGAGGAGAGAGCCAAGCAAATTGAAATGTTTTACAGGCAACTAGTGGCGAAAGAGACACCTCATTAGTCCAGCACTTTCTTGGCGTTTGAGCTCTCCTTTCTTTCTCTGTCTCTGTGTAGAAAACACTCAGAGGGAGGCAGAGGAGACCGGCCCCGTCCCTCATTCTCCTCTGTGCTGATGTGCAATTACGAGCTGGAGCGCTCATCACACACACAAAGCACACAGACGCTCATGCGCTCTGCCTGTCTGCTGCCCATTTTAAGGACACTTTTCTTTATGCAGAGCTCCCCATTCAAATAGAGACATCAGAGATGGAAGGATGAACAAATAGAGAAATGTGCAGGGATTTTCTGGGTGTAAGAAGGACAGCCTTTGCTTTTATGAGAAGAGGATGAAATTGACTGACATTTTCACATCCGCCGAGTTGACGTGAATTATTTGGCCTGAGCAGTCTAGCTTCAGGGAGAGGGTTCCTGTGAGTACTTAAAGAGATAGTTCACCCAAAAATAAAAATATCTGTTTTGGTGCTTTGCAGAAGAAAGAAATTCATACAGCTTTGGAACAATATGAGGTTGAGTAATTGCTTTTTTTGAGTGAACTACACTCTTAAAAATAAAGGTGCTTCAAAAGGTTCTTCACAGCGATGCCATAGAAGAACCATTTTTAGTTCCACAAAGAACCATTCAGTCAAAGGTTATTTAAAGAACCATCTCTTTCTTACCTTTTTATAATCTGAAGAACCTTCTTTCGCCACAAAGAACCTTTTGTGAAACAGAAAGGTTCTTCAGATGTTAAAGGTTCTTTATGGAACCATTTAGACAAAAAGGTTCTTCTATGGCATCGTGAAGCACCTTTATTTTTAAGAGTGTATCCCTTTAAGTTCAGGCTCTTCTCCAGTCTTAAAATAGATGCTTGGATGTTTGGGATCACTTGATCTTCAAGTTTAGTAGGGAATTATGTCCAGTAACCACCAGTTTAAAGGACTCACCAAATCGATTTGGAATTTTGTGGTTTGTAGTTGATGTTTGTTAGCTTTCAAAGGATTTTGTGATTTCTTTAATCAAAAATCAGAATCAATCATTTGATTTTGCAACTTAGTTCCCACAAGAGTAGATAAATACTGAAGAGACATTACTTTTTTAAACCTACAGGTTTGCTCTACTTGTTTGTTGGGCTGCACAATTTGCGCAAAAATTTAGTCATTTTATATATAAATGTAAATAATAATTAATATTATTATGATTATTACTACTACTAAGTAAAAATATTAAAGGAAATAAGTAATATTACTATTACTAATTACTAACTATAACTATTACTAATATTTCACTTTAAAATAAAAAAGATATTTAAGAAAAAAAGACAATATAATAATTTGGTAACACTTTAAATTAAGGAATACACATTCGCTATTAACTAAGAGTTTTCCCTCAATAAACTCCTAATTTGCTGCTTTTTGATAGTTAGTAAAGTAGTTGTTTGTAGTTGGTAAGTTTAGGTATTTTGTAGGGTTAAGGGATCTAGAATATGGTTATGCATAACAAGGCATTAATATGTGCTTTATATGTAATAATAAACCACCAATATGCTAGTAAAATGCATGCTAATACGCAACTAGTTAATAGTGAATATGTGTTCCCTAATCTAAAGCATTACCAATAATTTTATATTATGAGATTACTACAGCTGTAAAATATTGATGGCTCTCTTAAATTCTTTATTTTTAAACATTAAACCATAAAGCTTTTATTTTGACAGAAAACCGCAGGGAGCGTGGGAAGATGATTGGTGAATGTTGTGTTCTCCAGTGTTAATTGTGACAGCAAATTTGGATTTAGTTTTAGTCATAGTCTTTAGTCGACTAAATATCATAAGATTTTAGTCGACTAAATCTACAGTAAATTTCGTCGGCTAAAATCTAATGGGTTTAGTTACAGTGTAATGCATTTATTAAACATTTCTCTAAAATTTCCAAACTCATTGTATAGGTTTGATATTAAGGTTTTATCATGATAGACACCGATTTAACTGCTGTGACACACAACATGCCTCTATAATAAAATTAAGTAATCCACTTCCCATAAAGAACAAGAACATGGTCTACTTTTTAATGAAATACCAATGGCTATATAGGCTAATTATGCATTCTTTATAGCAACTTGTTTACCATATTCTTCATTCTTTCAAGCAAACATTTTTATTTCTATAAATACATTTAGATTAATCTTTAAGGCTACTAAAGCTTTTCAGTCAAGAGCAATGCGTGATTTTCTGTCTTTCTTTTGTTGCTTGATTAACATCAATGACTTAGACAATAGCAACTAAATTAGGCTGCTGTCCATTTAAAACTGAATGCATGGCTGCAATGGATGCAATGTACTGAGACACGTTCTCTCTTGCAGATTTATCCATATGTCTGCTCTTCTCTTACTCCCACATATTGACATTTTTTGAACGTTTTATGCGACGTGCAGCAAGTCTATGTTAGCTTATGTCCCGCCGGTTCATATGTACGCATCTAACCTCCGAACCACGCAGCAGATTCGTTCTGAATGAATCTCTTCCCAAATCGTCCCTCCCTAACATTTTCATCTCATTTTTATTCATTGACGAAAATGTCAATAGATTTACGCCATAGTTTTTGTCATTCAAAAAGAGTTTTAGTTCATTATCGTCTCGTTGTCGTCGGTGAAAAAAATGTAGTTGATGACAATTATGACGAACATTATTCATCAACGAAATTAACACTGGTGTTCTCAAATGCATTATAAGTGGCCCAAACTCAGAGCAGAAGCATAGATTGAGCTTGTTTGGAGCAGCAATTGCTGTGAATCGAGCTGCTCTGAGACACTAAAAACATCACAACACAAGCTGCTCGCATGTATATGAACACAGTGCCTCGCTTCACTCAAAAACAAGCGGCACATATATTTTATTCTGATTGCTCATGCAGCCCTATGCATCATAGCTTATTTTGCCCTTCACTTGTCATAGTGATTTTTGCATATTTCCCCCGAATGTAAAAGAGCACAGAGGAAGTCAATGGCTCCACAGCGCTGACACCTCTGGACCTCCACCCCCTGTAAACTGCCATGCTAATCAGACACACATTAAATCAAAGCAGCATGCCACTGAAGTTAATTGATTTTTATCCAGTGCCTCTGTAATTACATTGTTGTTTTTAAGTGGATAAACCTCCCTTGTGTCACTGAGCAGTGAACGGACCCCAGTATCACAGAGCCAGACCAGAATCCTACTGTACTTCAAGAGTGTTATTAACCGAACGGGGGTTGTGGGGAGATTGTGTCGCCACGCCACTGTAATCAAACTCATAGATGCCTTCATTAAAGTATAATTGCTTTGTCAAAGGGCTGCTATTCATATTGGGTTTTTCATAACAAACCCATGAAATTGAAATTCATATTTTGTGGCTCATGTCTATTACATATGAAGGCATGCCAGGCTTAAATCTTGTCCCTTTCTATATGACCACTACAAACATGACAAATGAAGAACATTATGGCCTATTGACAAATAACATGCCAATTCCTTTTTCAACATTAAGTAAACATCTATGTAAATGTGTAAGAAACAGTATTTATTTTAGGTGCTATGGCTGGTCACCATTAAGTTTTTCACTGTTTTTAATTAGCTTTTATCAGCTCACTTAAACTGAATGTACATTATTGCTTGTATAGCCTAATAACTTTATAGAATTGATGGTTAAGTTTGAAATGTGATTCTTGATTGCTTGAAATTCCTACTATAAACACTTATTTAGTGCAGCAAAATGTAAAAAAGTGTGTACACAAAAAGTGGCACATAAGAAGCCTGTGTGCATTGTGCAAAAGTGAATAGAAGTTAAAAGTGAAAACCAATTAGGGATCAAATTAAACAATTTAATTAGGGATTGCACATATAGGACCTGCAAATAAAGCAAATTAAACTGAATTCATTGCCCAGATTTAGCTTTGGCAGAAGTACTGTTTCTGCCATAAGTGTTTTTATTTTTAGTCTTTTAGGTTTAAAAACCAGTAATAAGACATTAACAATTTATATCTGATAGGACATAACAAGATTGACTCAGCCAGTGATGGGAGTTTGAGGTGAGATTACCTGATTGTCCAACCTGCAGACAGAGAATGTGTTTGAGACGTAATCATATTTTCATAAAATATTAGGAAATAATCTAAATCATTATTTAGATTACATTGTAAATATATACACTTTAATACAAATACAAATACTTTTGCAGTTGTGCTTGGTACTGTTAGTGGTAGGAAATTTCATACTTCACCTCTGAGCATAAAAGATGTGAGTGTGTTACAATTGCAGGTGAATATATGACATTGAGTGGAACTTTAACAAACCTGTGTGTTTTTGCTGGATGTGGAGAGGTGGCTGTGCAGGAGGAGAGGGTGTGTGAGTGCAGTTCCTCTGCTGATAGTGAGTCATATTAGGGCTGCCCTCGACTAAAGATTTTTCTGGTCGACTAGTAGTCGTTCATTTTAAGCATTAGTCGACTAATCGCACGTTTATTAATAAACCATTTAAATCATGCTAATGAGCGCACCAGCAGAAGTAAACTGCATTAAC
The DNA here is from genome assembly GCF_001515645.1 of Sinocyclocheilus grahami. Classification (NCBI taxonomy): domain Eukaryota; kingdom Metazoa; phylum Chordata; class Actinopteri; order Cypriniformes; family Cyprinidae; genus Sinocyclocheilus; species Sinocyclocheilus grahami. Next base: position 205,893 of record NW_015505481.1, on the reverse strand, counting down.
ATTTTAATAATCTATTGATAAACTAGTGTTTTCTGTGATTTCGGCTTAAGAGATGAATTCGGCGACGCTGACTCGTCATCTCCACAGTAGTGGATGCGCCTGCATTCAAGTTTCATACGGATTATTACATAATCTGAGAATATATATATTTTTTTCATTTGAAAGTAGACATTTCACTCTATATAGATATATTTTTCATGTCTGTAAGGCAAGTATACACTGAGTTTTGCTCTCAAGTTTACAGAGACCGAGATGGCAGAAAGTGCATCCTGTTTGCTTTCATTATTTTACAAATGAGTAGTGTTTTGTTGTTATTGTCAGTGCACACACATAAACATAGTCTTTACAGATTCGAAAGATGTATTTCTCTTATCTTATGAGCAGAAATGAGGGAGTATTTTAAGAGCAAGTGGCCGCACCGGCACCTCCATCTGTCATACTGTTCAGCTTCCACACTCAGCACACTTGAATAGCGCACATTTCTCTAGGTCAACATTACATGTCTGTAAGGCAAGTATACACTGAGTTTCGCACTCAAGTTCATAGAGGCCGAGACAGCAGAAAGCACATCCTGTTTGCTTTCATTATTTGCACACAAATAAACGTAGAGGCTTTACAGATTCTAAAGATGTATTACTCTTATCTGTATGACCAAAATGACGGAGTATTTTAAGAGCAAGTGACCGGTGCCTCCATCTGTCATGCTGTGAGCGCGCTACTGTTCAGCTTTCACACTCCGCACAGACACTTGAATAGCACACATTTTTCTAGGTTAACATTAGATTGAGCGGCCATGTAAAGTTGCTACTACTTACATATTTCAGTTGATAAGCCATATTTGTGGTCAATGAATGATAGGCGAGCATTTGGATGTACTGTATTACCACAAAATCCATCCGTTAATGATCTGTCCATCACGGACTGCGTGACCTCACCACTTCCTGTGGATTTTTTTTCCCTGCGACTAATAAAATTTTGGTTGACCAAGCCTCTTCTCGTCGACTATTAGGGGGCAGCCCTAATTCATAGTAATTGTGAGGAGTGTGCACTTTTTCCTTCTCTCTCTCTCTGATATACACTTTTTTTTCACACTACCAACACACACACACACACTTGTCTTCTTACATATGCTCATACACTGATTGCAGCTATACTGTTCTCACTTTATGCACATTTTTCTCATAGGGAGTGGAGAACATACAGAAATATGCATGATTATAACTCATGTTTATATAGAGTACAGTGCAGGAATTGGTTACCTGACACCTTAAATTTGATTTGAATTTAATGTTAGAAAGGGAAAGGGAGAGGAATTAAGTGAGGGAAGACAGTAGACATTAAAATGAATAACTATCAGACTGTAGTCCAAATACAGGAAAGCATTAAAGTGAGTGAAAGAGAGGGGGGAATATAAAGGGGAAGGGGAAGTAAAGTCTGATAAAATGACTAATCCTTCCACTTGCAATGTATTATTAGCTCAGATAAAGGCCAACGGGGAGCTCAGAGATTAAGATTCATCAGCCGCTGATCTCTGAACTATGTCACTTCACTGTTTCAGTCTCCTTCTTCCCTACCTTCACCTCCATCACCTCGTTGCTAGAAAACCAGACGCTCCTCAGTTCCCCTCTCAGAGTCTCAGAAGCTTTAGTAAAAGCAGGAGCAGCTACTATTACTGAAACTGGCAGTTCTTTAAACCTTACAAACACACATCAAACATAAATTTACCATAAATTTAATGTCCCCTTGTTTAGTACATAAAACGGAACATTTGTCATTTTTTTTCTTATTAGATACAGTGGGGACTAAATAATCAAAATTCTTTCATTTTTTATTTATTAAATGCATTTCTATACAAAAATGTATAATTTAATAATATTTTTATTATTGCATTTTTTATTATGAGTATGCAGTATGAGTTGTAGTATGTCACTAATTTGGTTATATGAATAGTGACCGAGAATGGCTTTATTTTTAATGTGTTTTTTTCTTCTTCTTAGTTTTAGTATTTTGTAATCTGTAATTAATGTATGTGCTGTATTAAATCAGTTCATTTATTCTGTAATCTTCAGGAAAAAAACAACCTCAAGACTGCAAACGCCACAGTCCAAAAGCCATCAGACATTAACATTCTGTCCTGTTCCTGCAATGCAATTTGAATTATGCAGTCATTGAATACTCATTAGAGGAAATGCACAGCCCCACGCTTGACATTTTCAGCTGAACTGCATTTAATGTGGAAAAATGAATATGAGAGAAGATGTAATCGCGTTTGCTAATTGTTAGACTTAAAATGTCCCCTTTTAATGGCTGAACAGCACATACACATAAAGAGTCGTGACCTGGCATTTTGTCAAATAATTCCTCTCTCACCAAATAAAAAAAGCACGAAGTTGAGGTCTATTGGACATGTTTGGACTCAGTGAAACATAACAAATGTGTGGTTTATTATATCAAGACACTAATGACATGTAACGGTTCAGCCGCAGGGAATGAAGTGGAAAGCACCGGACTCACAAAGGGTGTATTTCATTCCGCAAAGACAACAAAGGACAGGACAATGCTGCAGAATTTACCGAAAATTCACATTATACCTCAGACTGCTTACTTATAGATATTGGCTCTGTTGCTAAATCAGGACGCAAAGCTACATTTGAACATTTTTACTCACCCTCATGTTGTTCCCAAACTGTATGACTTATTTCTTATGTGGAACATATTTTAAAGAACTGTTTGTGTATGCAATGACAGTCTCACAAAATTAGATCACATTGACTTATTGTATGGACAAAAAAAAACACCACTGCGTCTGAAATCACTTACTGTCTAGTAGGTACTAAATTTGGTTTGAAACTAACTTCATGACTATTCCAAAAGTACAGGTATGTGCTATATATTATGAATATGGGTAGTATGCACTATATTCCGCCATGTTGTCACTGTAATGTAACCTACACTGTAAAAAGTTTACAGGAATTTACAGGATTAAAGAGTATTCTTTTACAATATATTACTGTAGTCAGAAATTTACTGTGAAATCAATGCATGCTGGATCATTTTCTTACAAATGACTGTGAATGAACAGCAGAATGATGCTAACATCACAGTAATATCACAGTAATTTACTGCTCTTCTTTTTACTGTGAATTCACATCATAAAGTTGTTTATAACTGTGCCACTGTGAGAGATTTAGTTGTCACCATAATGGTGGTTAGTGACTAGTATTTGTTTGGGCTCTTTGACCTTGCATTTTCATATTAAAATTTCTGATCTAGTTATGTCAGAAGTGTGACAAATGAAAACATTTGTCAAAATAATGACAAGCTAGAATAGTTGCCTGACTTTAAGTTAGTCGAAATATTCTGAACATGAAGATTTTATTTTAGTATTAATTAAACAAGAAAATGAATCTATTAAAATTAACTTATTTCATATTCATAACTGTTTGTGAATTGATTGATCACAATAGTGAAGCAATTGCTAAGAAACAGCTTTGAAATATGATGCATCAATACTCAACATACAAAACACAACAATGGTAACACTCAACAAATAAAAACAACACAACATAAACCAATATTACAAAATAAACCAACAACACAAACTGCTAAAAGTGAACCAAAAATAAGTTCAATAGTACAACAAGAATTAACTCTACAGCATGATGCAGTTTGTTTATGAGACATTTCTGAGAGTACAGTTAGATACAAGTGAAGTCCCACTGTGAAATTACTGTGAAAATAATGCAATTATTAACCTGGAATATACGGTAATTTCACACTAAAACATTTTTTAAACAGTGTACCTGCGTCACTTCACTGCCATTTATAAATCCCCTCCTATGGCCTTATGGGATAGTAAAGAGTCCATTGAATGCGCACTTCAGAATCTTGGCAAAAGTAGGAGGTCATCCTCTGTACTTTTCGCCTACTATGGAAGTATGGAAGTAGGCATATTCGGACGCAATGCGAGGCATTTTTCTAAATATCTTCCTTTGTGTTCCACAGGAAAAAATACAGTCATACAGGTTTGGAAATTATATGAGGGTGAGTAAATGGTGACAGATATTTGATTTTTGGATGAACTATCTTTATTAACCAGAACTGATATAGATTCACTGGAAGTCCATGTTGTGTGCCAAAACCACACATCACCTCATGTTAGGTCACCACAGCTGGAAGTCATTTGTTTTTGTTCTGTCGAGAACATCCTCTCAAATGCAGGCTGTGCTATGATTTGAAACCGATCTACAAAATGACAGCCCTCAAACTCCATGAGACGTTCGTTAATTAGAAGGAAAGAAATGATGCGGGCTGGTGTGAGAATGAGTCTGTGGCAGTAATGGTTAGTAGAAGAGTTACTGCAGTGGTGTTTCTGCATGTGTGTATGTGCGTCTGTAGGTTGGTAGTCAGTTTTGTGAGGAAGACTGCAGCCGTGAGCTGTTCTGCCTCATGTTTGACTAACTCCATGTAACGGCTCATTGGGAGGAGGCTGAAAATCAGAGTGTTTGTCAGAGGCGTGCTGTGCTGATTTGGCAGAACTCTGCAGGTCAACACAGCAAGCCAAACACACACACACACACGCAAAGACACACCGGAAATTGATTCGTTCAGGGTCTCTCCCTCATGTAATTCATGGAAAATCTCTTTTCAAGATTTGGTAGGTGGCAACTAGCAACCTTTGTCATTAGTGGTGTTTGCTAAGGTGCTAATGACAATGCTAAACAGCCACTGACAATGCTAAACGGTTCATTACGCCATAACTGATATCTCAAATCACTGGGTTTCCTAAGGAGAGGTGTGCTGTTACTTTAAACAAATTGAATCTGTTGCTTTATACCATTACTGCAAAGTCCAAAAGTCTGAGACCCCGTTAGAAATCTTTAATTAAAAATCCAATTTAAGTCGTTAAGTTAAGATATTTTTTTTTGGGGGGGGGGCAACAGTCCAGTTCTTCTTCTCCTTAGCCCAGGTAAGACGCCTCTGACGGTGTCTGTGGTTCAGGAGTGGCTTAACAAGAGGAATACGACAACTGTAGCCAAATTCCTTGACACGTCTGTGTGTGGTGGCTCTTGATGCCTTGACCCCAGCCTCAGTCCATTCCTTGTGAAGTTCACTCAAATTCTTGAATCGATTTTGCTTGACAATCCTCATAAGGCTGCGGTTATTTCGGTTGGTTGTGCATCTTTTTCTTTCACACTTTTTCCTTCCACTCAACTTTGTTAACATGCTTGGATACAGCACTCTGTGAACAGCCCGCTTCTTTGGCAATGAATGTTTGTGGCTCCTTGTGAAGGGTGTCAATGATTGTCTTCTGAACAACTGTCAGATCAGCATTCTTCCCCATGATTGTGTAGCCTAGTGAACACAACTGAGAGACCATTTTGAAGGCTCAGGAAACCTTTGCAGGTGTTTTGAGTTGATTAGCTGATTGGCATGTCACCATATTCTAATTTGTTGAGATAGTGAATTGGTGGGTTTTTGTTAAATGTGAGCCAAAATCATCACAATTAAAAGAACCAAAGACTTAAACTACTTCAGTCTGTGTGCATTGAATACTGAATTTATTTAATACACGAGTTTCACAATTTGAGTTGAATTACTGAAATAAATGAACTTTTCCACGACATTCTAATTTATTGAGATGCACCTGTATGTATCTATTGATTGGTGTTGGTCTACCGCGCTAGTTGCCGTCTTTTGTTATTTAAATGGCTATGGAATAGTGTGTTATTAGAGAAAGATGAACTGTCTATAAGGAGTTTATTCTGTTGAATTGGTTTGGTCCAATTTTGTTTGGCGGGAAATATTTCTATTTAAACCACCTGTTGACTTGTAGATGGTTTTTTTTTTTGCAGTGCCCAGCTATGGGGCTTGTCAGCATTGTTAGTGCTAGGTTTGCTGCTCCAGCAATTTTCTTTGTGGTTTTGTGTAACCCAGTGAAGGTGCTGAGTTTGAGCACCAAACTTAAGTTGTTTTGTTATTTTGTTTATTTGTACTTTGTATTTATTCAGCACTCTCACTCTTGTGGGAAGACAATAAACCACTTTTCGAATGACATCTTGTGTGTCGTACCTGGCCTATCTAGTTCCTCTCTAGACCGTCGGAACCACGGTACCTGACTTTGTTGGCCGGACGGCTAGCCGGGTCACAATAATTTATATTATTTTGTCATCAATATTTTGTTTTAAGGAGTTAAAATGGCCCTTCTCAACCTTGATTTACATATTCTGTAATATTATTTTGACAGTTAAAGTTTTGGGTGGGTTTTTGTGAGCTTTTGGGCTGGAAATTGTCCATCCAATCTGGCAAAACTGATTACAGTTCCATATCACTTTGCATAGTTAACCGTAATAACGGAAATTAGCATACAGTACCTATACAGCACACATGAATGACTGCAATCACACGTGCTCGCACACGCACACGCACACTACGGTCACGCAGTTTGCACAAAAAGGTGTTGTCAGCGCTGCCCTGACGATTTATCAGTTAGCCTATATAGTGTAGCAACTTAAAGGCTACACATGACATTTCTCACTAACGAGGTAATAACAGCGCTGTTTAGAGACGCTGCTGCAGAACACTGTTGAGGGACGCACAGAGGTAGCCTAATTCACACAAGCTCTCTCTCTCTCTCTCTCTCTCTCTCTCTTTCTAATAACTTCATTAATAACTGCATTAGAATGCTATCAACGGCTCAAGCCTCCATTACCAGCTTTAAAATGATGTTTTGGAACCAGCAAAAGAGGTGTTGGATGAGATGCGGAAGAAATAATCCTACTCACAATACCGATTTAAGTGAAAACCGGACAAATCCCTTTAAATATATCATCTGATCGATGTCTTGAGGTGTGGTAACAGTGTAAGCGGAATAATTGACTCCAGGCCGTTGAATTATTACAAAAATAATGCAGCATAACAATTCGATTTAGAGCATTATTTTTCTAATAATTCAACGGCCCGTCGTCAATTATTCCTTACATATTCAATCACCCTTTCTTTTTTATTCTCTGTCTTTGTTTCTGCAGCCTCGAGACCACCTGAATGTTGGTTCTCTCTCTCTCTCTCTCTCTCTCTCTCTCTCTCTCTCTCTCTCTCTGTATTAATCCTTTTAGTCACTTAGATGACAGAACTGGATGTGTTTCAGAAGCAACATGCTTGCGCACACACACACACACACACACATACTAAACTGGGCAGCTTGTGTTGCGTGTAAACAGGCATTCAGGCAGTCTGGATAAATGTATCTCAGTAAGACTCTGCATTCTCAGCCAATCAACCCCAAGACTTCTGTACCTACCCTGCCCCTAAGCATCATTCAAATGCCAAGCAGATGCTTTCTCTCTCTCTTCCTCTCTCTGTCTCTCTCTGTCTCTCTCCCCCTCTCTCTCTCTCTCTCTCTCTCTCTCTCTCTCTCTCTCTCCATGGTTTAAGGTGGCAGAGGTGCATGTGGATCATGAGAAAGCACGTCTGGGGATTATCTGGACCACTTTAAATTATTCATTGCTCTCTGTAGAATATATGTACTGACTAGAAAAGGGGAGAAGGGAAAGAATCAGTGTGAGCAAGTGAAAAATAAAGACCTGTACACTATAAAATTGTGTTTTCTGTAGAGGTGAACTCACTAAACAGTTCTGTCACTTTGGTGTGGAAGTTTAGGGCAAAAACCTTATTTATAAGCACCCACGATCCTGTTTAAGCAGGCACTGGTTTAGCACTGCTCCAGGCACATTTAAATTAAGTCACTTTCACGCTTGTCATTGCAAACATGCCTACTTTATATCCTAATTAGGCTCATTATAGATACAGCTTTCTCACAGAACTCACCGCAAAGTTTAACTTTCCTCCTATCTGCAAACAGTTCCATCTGCTCATGACTCTAGCTCCTTTTCCTCCACAGTTCTGCAATCTCATGTTCACCTTCTTATTACTCTCTACATTTTAAACGCAGACCGTTTAAAATGGCCTGAAGACATAATTGATGACATGATTAACCCCAGCTGAACTGAGCAAATGATGTCGCTCATGTGAGTCTGAATCTTTTCTGAATGTTAATCTGAAATCTTATATTCCTGCTGAATCAGTGGCCATCAAAGTTCAACCTGTTGCCTCTGACTCTAGGCAGCTGACCAAAGATACATGCTTATTATTTTCATACAATTATGAGGTAGCTGGATATATTGCAGGAAATTCACTAGGAATAAATTGCATTTGCTGACAGCATTGTGGACGATGCAGCAGACTACCACAATCTGGCAGACTTATCTGGGCTTGTACAGCATCGCTCTTCTACTGCGATTCAGACCACTTAGCTCTTTAATACCCAGAAAGCTGGTCAAAAATACAGTAGATACAGTAATATCATGATATATATCATGTTTAAATTGTTTACTTTTTAATATATTTTAAAATGGAATTAATTACTGTCATGGCAAAGCTGAATTTTCAGCATCATTACTCCAGTGTTCAGTGTCACGTGATTCTTCAGAAATCACACTAATACTGTATGCTGCTTTGGTGCTAAAGAAACATTTCTTATTATTATCCATGTTGAAAGCAGTTGCTTCATATTTTTGTTGAAACCTCGATACATTTTGTCTCAGAATTCTTTGATCAATAGAAAGTAAAAAATAACAGCATTTACTTGAACTTCTTTTTTACATGTTTGCTGTCACTTCAATCAATTTAATGTGTCCTTAATAAAAATATATTTTTAAATCTTACTGACCTCAACATTTTGAACAGTATTGTAAATACAACATTATTTCAGCCCATTTAGTTTTACAGTGCCTGTAAAACTGAATTTCAAGCCAGATAAGTAATAGAACAGATTTTTACTCTGAAATACTGCACACTAAAGTGCTGGAACTGTCTGAAACCTCTTCTTTGTGTTTTATAAAGTTCTCAAGTCCATGGACTCAGTAATAGTAGGCTCCCACAACCATGCTTTCTTTAGTTTCTGTATCAGACAGCTAATTATGGAACTGATCATGAACAGGATGCAACATCAGTCAGCAGCATTTAGGAAAAGGATACAGCAGGACAAATAAAAGTGATTTTGATTGAGCTGCTACCGACAGGATTGTTGTTTGTGACAATCACGCATCGTCGGGTTTATGACAAGCATTTACAATCCTCCAAAGCAGATCCATTCAAATTGCAATGTGATAGTTGACACTGCTGGGAATGAATGTGAATCCTTGCGAACACGGTTGTGGGAGCATAGAGGACCAGAGTAGCATCAACCATTGTTTCCTGCCTGGCCCATTTTTTTCCCATCATGGTCAGTCATGCTATTGTGCTCCTGTTGTCAGCTCATTAATATACGCTCCTGTTCTCCTGCCAGCCTTCCCCTTTCTCCTCCCATCCCTCCCTCCCTCCTCCACTTCCATAAGTCAAGGTCAGACAATTTTACCTCTGGTTTTTCAAAAGCGAAAACAGATTCATATCTCCCTTCCCCCCAATTCCATTTCCCCGGCCATTGGCACTGAGTGTGTGTGCGTGTGTGTCGTCTTGCGTGCCCAGTGGAGAAGTTTAATAAATGTGGTGTCACTCTGCAGTGTGGCATGTGAGATTGCTTGGCCTGCAGTCTGAGACACAGGGGAACGCCTTTGAATGGCAGACCTCTGTAATAAGGCTGCAGAGGGTCTGAGAACAATACAGCATGGCATATGGAAACTGCTAGTGACATTGCCTGAAAAGCTTGTTTTCATTCAAATTGCTGTCAGATTGCATTAGTGAGATATTGTTTCCACTGCTCTCATTTATGATCAAATTTGTTGTCTTTTTTGCATGCTTACATACTAATGTGTTCATGTGCCTTTGAGGATGTTTTGAGTTATTGAAATCTTTAATGGCCAATGCAGTTGTGGTAACATGCAGTTGTTACCTTGATGAGCTCATACCTTAAAATTTTAATTTTGTTGGTGTAACCTAATGTATTTATGTTGATTCAGTAATGGAATAGCCTAATATTTTGTAACTTAAAATAATTTAGATGTTACCACATGAAACACATTTTTAAAGTTATCATGGTTATGTGAGATGGGCGTTACATGCATAATACAAATTAATGAAAATAAAAAAAGTTTATATAATTTTTTTATAAATTTTTAATTGCCAATTAAAATATGACTAATATTTAATATTTTTTTGTACAAATCAGATTATCAGATTCAGATTGTTAGCTAAATTTGTTACAAGTGAAATATTGAATTGATTTTTTTAAATGATTTTCAGTATTTCTTTTGCGCTTATCTCCGTTTGTTTTAATGACAGCAGCACTTAAGCTGCATCAACTCCTCAAGTTTGTGCAAAAATGTATTATCATGATTTGAGAATTATGCATAAAGCATCTTGAGCTTCATTGGAAGAACATCTGACCGTCAGATCAGAATTTTAGTTCTTGTCCATTTTACATAATAATAATAATGGTATTAAGGTGTATAAACTTCTAAACCTTTTGTTAATTTCAAGGTTGAAAGGTAAATATCCTAGATATTCAACGTAATCTCAGATATTTCAATCTACTTTATATGTGAACTGTACATGTCCATCAGTCTTCAAAACACACTCCAGCTTGAGAGCACTGCATTAAAGCCAGTTTGATTACATTTGAGATTAGAGTAAGGTGGGAGGTGTGAGCCCGATGAGTGAGTTATGCTGCTGTTACTTGAGTGGGTTGGGAGCGTGTCGCATGGTACAGAGGCTGTACTCTACTACTCTGTTCCTGTTCCATTGAGCGGAGGGATGCATTCATCACTGTGATGCTGGGGATGGGGGAAGGGGAAAAGGGGAGCTGTAGGCATGCAACTGTGGCATGCTCATTACTAACCTACACCCAGCGCTCTGCTTCTTTCTGTGAGCAGCTATGTAATAATGTGTGTTCATATGTGAATGGGGTGAGTTGTTTGAGTGTATCCTTTGTTGCTGGTTCTAGTGTTTTAATGGATTCATTTATTTATTTACCACAATAATTACACAAGTTTACTTTGCCCCCACAAACAAGTTAAATTTAGAATATTTTTAGGTCACTTTAGATCAGATAAAGTGGGGTTAAAAAATTCACAGAAAATTTCACGAATTCCAAGTCTGGAAAAAAATTGAAAGTTTTAAGATAAAAAAAACAGTAACCGTCAAATGAAGACAAGTATGTAGGATTCTGCACAATAAGCTAGACGAAACGTATTATGAAAATGTATCATATGCTTAATAAAGGTAACATGAAAACAGCAAAGGTCCTAAAGCAAAACCCTGTGGGTCTCCTCTAGAAATTGTATTTATTTTACTTCTCAAATAACTGAAAACACTGTCCTTTATCAAGAAGAACACAAATTTTGCTTTTCTGAATTGAAACGTATCTATTATGAACATATATGGTCCAAAAGTTGAAAATCTTTTTTTGAATTATCTCAACATGAAAATAATTTAAAAAATAATAATATACCTTAAAATAAACAGTGAATTTTAAGATGCTGCAATATTACTAGGTCACAAATCACAGATTTTTTTTTACATTGATTATGTGGCTCTAGATTATTGTGACATTGAAATGATCAGATGTTTTTGCTCCCATTGAAGCACAAAATGTTTTCTGGGTCATTCTCAAATCTTGACTGAAAACAAGATCATCAGTCAGTAAATCAAAAGAGGGACAAACCAAATACTAAGGCATTATGAAATTCATGAAAACATTTCAGTTATGCTTCTTACTCTAATTGTTATGCTAAATATTGTATCATTTGTAATGACATGTTGCATTTAATTAGAAAAATTGGGACCTCACTGTATATATCAGCATGTCTCTCTCTGCATCACGTTACAATATACACACTACCCTCTATCCATCTCCATCAATAAAGTGTAATGAATACGAAATGGCGAAAAGGATGCCCTCTCCCCTTTCACTATCTGAGAGTATTGATCAGAAAGAGCAAAGGTCATGCTCTTTCTCTGTGTATCATCTGCCTTTCGAGCTCAAAGAACTCATCTTCTGTTGTACATAAAAACAACTGAATAATGGCAGAGATAATGGTGAAGAAAGGCTGAGGAATTATGCGGTCAAAATAACCAATTGTTCCCATTGCTGAGCAAAGGCTCCATTAACATTTCAATTATATCAGTGCAAACTGAATTCAAAGATTTATTTTTCACTCTGGTTCTCTGTATTTTTGAAAAGCTGTTGTGATTAAGCTTTGCTCTCTTTCCCCACTGAAAGCTTGTGCTGATTTCAGACAACTTGCTCTTATGGCAGACTCAAGTCTCATGGAAACACAGCATCCGAGCTACATGTATCTGAATGAAGCTTCCCTTGACACATGTATGTATTATAAACAGCATGACAGCTGTCACTGCAGCTCATGTCATTGCACGACTGAGGTGTTTTCTCTATCATGTGCTATTGGCAGGGCTCTTCATCATTATATTGATGAATGTGACTGGAGGGTTTGCTTCTGTCGTTTATGAACTAGGACCAAATTGGATTTGGTTAATATGAACAGATTTGTTTTGAGTGTTGATGGTTCTACTTTTTAAAGAAACTAAATGCATCTTAGAATCTGATTTTAAAGCCTGTATTGATCTGCTTTGCACCTTCAACACAGAGAAAGATTAAAAATACACAGTGTATGAGTATAAATAGTCTAATAGCATATTCTTCGAATAGTTCAGTTTTGCATATTCAGTTAGGAAGAGTGTATAGTCAGTAAGGCATTAATGCAAAAATAAAATGATCTTTAAAATGTTCATTACATTATTCAAAATAATCAGCCGAGAAATAAAATGAACACTGCTGCAATATTACAGTAATATTAATACTGAAGTCCTCTGAGGTCATTGTTATTACAGCTGATAACTAAAGTGATGTATACAACGAAACCAGATTGTGGTTTTGTACAAGAGACATGAAAGTAGGACCAGTTTCAGTTACTACAATGACTGGTCTAATATAGCACTGCTATTGTCATGAATGAATCCATGGTGAATTTAAAGAAATATGAAATTGCTGAATGCCACAATGGGCCAATCAGAATTAAGTATTCCAAAGAGCTGTGGGTAAGTCTGTTTAGAGGTTTTAGAGGAAGCTCTGATTGCCTCTATGGTCTTCTTCTCAAAACTATTATAGCAGCACATTCACAGGGTTTCAATGAAAGTGCAACGGAAACTGCTTTTAGTTAATTGCTCATTTGAATCTATAAAGGCAGCCAATTATGGTTATGTGTGCTGTAAATCTGATTAACCTCTCTACACTGCTCCCCTAATGCCATGGAGACCACAAAGGTCTAATGCTTTTTCAACAAGCGTGTGTGATTATAACACAAGTAAAGCCAACCAGTGCTGGTGTACCTAAAATAAACATTAACATATGAGCTGAAGAACTCAGATGGATAATTTGTTAGCTGAACAGTTAAGGACAGGTCCAAATGGAATTTGTGGGTGTTTTTTTTTTTTTTTTTACCCTTTCTGTGGTGATTTAGGAGGACAATCTGTACTTTTATATATAATAATTTGTATTTTATCTCTGTAATTACACAGAATGAATGTAAACGTGGTAAAATATGCTAAACAGAGCTGAAAGTACTAAACGTTTATTGGATAGCATATTTAAATGATTAAAAAATTCTAATAAACAAACACACAAAGCTTAGGGAATGTGCAGAACTTATTCTCTAAAACTATTAAAAATAATTTTCATTAATTGAAATATGAAATAAAATAAAATAAAATAAAATTTTTATGAGAAATGTTGCATTCATTGGCAACTAATTGAAATACACATTGAAAATACAAAAATGACTAAAACTGAAATGAAAATTAAAACTATATAAAAATATATAGTTTTTTTTATATTAAAAAAATATAAAAATATAAAAAGGCCGTAAACGCTAATTAACTATAAAAGATCATTCAAAATAAATGCTACAACAGTATAAATGGTACTAAAATAACACAAATTCCATGCATATTGCATGCTGACCCGATTATGGTTAATAAATTAATAAATGACTTGTCACCATTGTTTTGTATCGTTTATGTGGCTTCTTTGGACATGATTTACCCAATATTCCTCTTTGAAAGTGACAGTCAGAGAATGTGCTAATTTCTACATTTCACTTATCTCCTGCCCTTATCCATTACAAAGGTCTCATGGGAAATTAATCCAGCCCAGAGATGCCCTGCCCATAATTGTTGCACCCATGTCATCGGACTGTAAATCAACACACATTCCCAATACATGCACACACTAAAGGTTATTATATTATTGCCTTAACTTGCTCCCAAAGATGAGACTCGATACACTTTTCATTGTCTGGGTGAGTCTGGGTTGCCCGTTTTGCAACTCTATGATGCTGCTTCTACTCTGAAAAGGTGACGTGGAGAATAATGGACCTGAATTATCACGACAAGCAAGATTAATTGCCTTGAGCTGTGATTAGCCCTCCCTGCCAAGCTGAGCTTTTATGCCTCTATACACACTTCATCATTAAATGCACTCCGTAATCACGTTTCTGCACTGCCACTGCATTACATATCTCAGCCGTAATCCATATGCAAATGACATTAGGGCGGATTGTTATTTAATTGGCCCCTTGAAGGTCTGTCAGCACGTCTTTATCGGCAAGCCCTTGTCTTTTAACTACCTAAAGCGACCCAGCCATCCCCTCATATTCATCTGGCCAACAGAAGCGCTCTGGCTGTCACTGAGTGGATGAATGCTAATGAGAGCGAGAGAGATGAGTCTTTAGTGAGGTCGGGTTTTGGCTCATTGCTCAGTGAAATGTTTGGCCAGCTCTCTGATCATATTTGTCTTCCTCAGTCCATGCTGTGATAAAGCTGTAAGCAGGAGCGGGACAGAGGGGGATCAGCATTGCAGTGTTAAAAATGCACTCAGAAATTTGGGTGGAGATCATACTTGCATAGCAAAAATCTTTTAAATCCATATCGCAGCATGAAAGAGACTAAATAGTAACACTATGAAAGTCATGCTTGGTAACACTGGGTGATGTGTCCCAAATTGTGGAATCATACAGCTCTATGAACAGCTTCTTTAAAGGGATAGTTCACCTAAAAATGTTAAAGGGGTCATATGATGCTTTTTTAAAGATCATTATTTTGTGTATTTGGTGTAACAGAATATGTTGACATACTTTAATGTTCAAAAAACACATTATTTTTCAAATACTGTACATTATTGTAGGTCCTCTATGCCCCGACTCTCTCAAACGCTTAGTTTTCTACAAAGTCCCTCCTTCCGACAAGCGCAGTCTGCTCTGATTGGCCAGCTGACCCAGTGCATTGTGATTGGCCGAACACCGCAAGCACGCATCTCGCTCCCAAGAACAACTGCGTTTTATATATTTTAATGTATTGCTGAGAAAGCCCGATTAATGATTAATACAATGAGAGCTACAAGTACGTCAGTGTGAGTTGTTGGGGGAGGGAGGTGGTTCCTCGACCCTCGTTGTCATAGCAACAACGGTGGAGCGATCTTTTAACAGAGGGGCTGGATTGTTTGTTAGTTGAAGTCACGTGACATACCGCTGGGGGAATGGGGGCACTTCCTTTTTTACTGCACTGAGACGGCTGTTGTCAGTTTCAACAAAATGGCTGCTGGAGCGCCACAAGCGAAAACCCAGTGAACGCTACACGTCAGTGCAGTATCACTTTAAATGGATGCACTGGAATTTCCCTACCTTCTGAGCGTCGGGACATTTACTCGCGTGGACTCGTTAACATGCGTATTAGCGAACTAAAGGCATGCTGAGATATTCCCTTTACGCACTTTATATACATCCAAAAGCTCAAACTGCCAGTGCGCGCGCGTCTGTGTGGGTGGGTGTGCGCGTGTAGCTGCTCCTAAGGGTCGCGGAAATGAACAGCTGATCAACCTTAAGCTTTCTTGCTGACATGCAAAACTGTGGTTTAATGTCCTTTTCACTGTTTGCACTGGCGTTTTAGAGCCCCCCTCCCTCCCTCCCTCCCCCCGGATAAATTCCGCTGCAGATTGAGAGGTGAATTCCTCAACTGGAAAGTCGGGCTCGCCATTGCAGCTCAGTGTCTGACTGCGGCTGAATAATACCTGGTCTGTGTCAGTAACGTTACGGGTATCGACGACAACATCTTTGAGACGGGATGTTAAACCTAGTATCTAAAATGGATGCAAGCGCTCCCAAGAACAACTGCGTTTTATATATTTTAATGTATTGCTGAGAAAGCCCGATTAATGATTAATACAATGAGAGCTACAAGTACGTCAGTGTGCGTTGTTGGGGGAGGGAGGTGGTTCCTCGACCCTCGTTGTCATAGCAACAACGGTGGAGCGATCTTTTAACAGAGGGGCTGGATTGTTTGTTAGTTGAAGTCACGTGACATACCGCTGGGGGAATGGGGGCACTTCCTGTTTTACTCCACTGAGACGGCTGTTGTCAGTTTCAACAAAATGGCTGCTGGAGCGCCACAAGCGAAAACCCAGTGAACGCTACACGTCAGTGCAGTATCACTTTAAATGGATGCACTGGAATTTCCCTACCTTCTGAGCGTCGGGACATTTACTCGCGTGGACTCGTTAACGTGCGTATTAGCGAACTAAAGGCATGCTGAGATATTCCCTTTACGCACTTTATATACATCCAAAAGCTCAAACTGCCAGTGCGCGCGCGTCTGTGTGGGTGGGTGTGCGCGTGTAGCTGCTCCTAAGGGTCGCGGAAATGAACAGCTGATCAACCTTAAGCTTTCTTGCTGACATGCAAAACTGTGGTTTAATGTCCTTTTCACTGTTTGCACTGGCGTTTTAGAGCCCCCCTCCCTCCCTCCCTCCCCCCGGATAAATTCCGCTGCAGATTGAGAGGTGAATTCCTCAACTGGAAAGTCGGGCTCGCCATTGCAGCTCAGTGTCTGACTGCGGCTGAATAATACCTGGTCTGTGTCAGTAACGTTACGGGTATCGACGACAACATCGACTTCACCATGCAGCTCATTTGAACAGCAGACCGCAGTTGCGCCGTGTGCGAAATAAAGGTAAGATGTTGCTTTTTTAAAAACAGTTATACTGTTTCAGTGGGCGGGGTGTGATCATTTTGGGTGACAATGCGTCATTTTAGCATTTTCTTTTGTGCTGTTTTGTTTCTGACAACTAGAGACATTGCGAAGGGGCGCAGGATTATTGAAATCGCCTGGCATACGCTGTTTAAACGCTCGCAGGTCGATTTAATAACATGTGCTTTCTGTTCTGTTTTGGTGGCTAGGAAGCTTGTGTGTGCAAATGTTTACTCCCCCAAACATCAACATTGGCCCATTTTCTAAACAGACGAGAGATAAGATTTCTTATCGGATTTCAGTCGTATTTAAGATTCATACGTAACGTTACGCCAATGTGAGCAAATGAGTGATTTGCCCGTTGTGTTTAGTTAACGCCGGACGGTGTGTTGTGTGTAAAGACATGTGTCCAGTATTTGATGGGAGTCCCGTCACGTCGTTTTGATGCTTGTCTCCCATTGAGGCACCTCACGCTGAAATTATATTGTTGTGCTACTGCTTTGACTCTAACCCTGGGCGATGAACGATAAAGAAACAACCGCTGTGGTGTTTATATTTCCATGGGGTTTGAATTAGAGATATGGCGCTTTTGAGTTGCTTTTATTTTTGGTTAAAGCTCTTCCATTCACTGTGTGCTCTGTCATTTGCCCTTGAATAAAACATTCAGATCCCTCAAAACTATTTTACTTTAGTTATAACAAAATACTGTTTACATTTTCTTATATATATTCTAGGCTTGTTATTTTCCATGGAAGAATACTAGAGGTTTTATTGGCGAAATGGTGTTTGTAGCAATTGAGAGTAACTATATGTTGACTAAGATTGGTAATAGTTTTCAGCCAGATGTCAGTATTACCTTGGTATTACTGTGAAATTGTAGTTAATTCATAAGAAGTATGATTCAAACCACGTAAGCTGTCAGAATGTTTCTGTCAGTGTTTATTTTCCTTATGGACAGTGTTTGGCAATGCCCAATTACTACCGTTTTGTTGTAGTAACGGTAACTGATATTTAGACGGACACTATGGTTACCTTGGCAAATTTTCGTAAGGCCGTCGAATAGGTCTTCTTGGTAGTGCAGGATAATGCTAACGTCTGAGGACAGCACCAATGTCAAACGTCCCCTTGGCTGTTCATGTGGTGCAGTTGCTAATTTGGCAGGGAGCGTTTCGGCTCCCCTCACAGGGTCAGGGGCCCTCCTGTCAGAGCCAGACCTTTGAAAAGGGCTGTGTGTTCTCCAGGAGTGAAAAAGGGTCAGACAAAAAGAGGCCACTTAATGCTCAGATTACCATAAAGCTTAGGTCACATTGCCCCTCTCAGCTTGTTCTTATGAAGCCTAACCAGCATTACTGTGGCTTGGGATTTGCACCATGTGGCTGCACGTCTGGTCGTTTGTGGCTGTTGGTTATTGAAGTGGAATCATTGTTGCCGAGTCTGGTGTGTGATTCCCTTATGAAACTTGGTTACTGTATACTAACTGTGTCATTTTGAGCAAGACCATAGTAACCACAGATAAACCCATGGATTGCTTCTCATTTCAATGGTTAGATCTATGTTAGACTGGTTTGGTTTCTGTAAAAACCAAAAAAACTATTTTTTTGTTTCAAAAATACAATCAACGTACTGTCATAATTGTAATAAACAACTTTCCTGTACAAATACCACATTATAGTGTTTTGCTAAAGTAAAAACATGGCAATTTCTTCAAACAAATAAACTCAAGGCAGCATTAGCTTGCAGGTGTTTATCTCTTTGCCTAAATTCTGCGAGCAGCTGTCATTTTCTTCTTCTTCTTTGTGTGTACTTCATTTTCCAGTCTACACATTTTAGATGTCCAAGTTTGTTGCTATTTTCTACACTTGGTGGTGATATGCCACTTTGCTCTGTTGGCAAATGTATCAAGTTTAGCATTTCTATTCAAATCTAAAATAGAGACTTCCATCTGAGCTTCTCACAGTCACTGGTATGCAACTAGTAATACTTAAGGAATCACTCTGCAGTTTATAGCTGATTGATTATGTCCTATTAATTCCCACATTCCCTTCTGAGCCACCTTGTAACAATTTTTGAGCATTATTGAACCAGAGATCTTTTGTCTGTTATGCTAAGTACTTTTTGGTTTTTACTGTCTTTGAGTCATCTTGGTGTCTTGTCAAGCTTTGACATTAATGCCTTAAATCAGCCTGGCTCATCAATAGTGCAAACCATGTTTTGTTTGTTTGGACAGAAGACACTAACCAACAGCTGCGAGTCCCAAAGTTAGCTTTATGCTGACCTCTGAAGATTGTGACTGGATCTGTGTCCCACTGACCTTCATTGGACTTGCTCATCATGATAGATAGCCTAACACTGATGTAAAGATCTGCCTTTGATACCTTTATAACATAAGCCTGTTGAATTCAGATTAAGTCTCTTGAGACTTTATTTACACATGAAAAGCAATAGGATTTTTTAAATGTGTTTGTGCTTTTTTTCTCTATTTATGCAGGTCTGATTTAAGGAGTTGAGTTTTTGAACCTTCAGGATGTGTTTTTGGCATGCGTTTTACATTCTTCTTTAATTGGTTGAAAACTGCAGGCCAAAAGGCCGCTCAGATGAGTCTTTCAAGGGCAAGTTTGCCTCTCTTGAGACACACTGTAGCAGTTCTCTGAATTCATTAACCTTTTAGAAAGACATGTTTTATCCATAGATTGCCACTTTTCACATGCTTGGTTGCATGCAAAATGGCAGCCCTCAGTTACTGTGAAGGTGTATAGTCCTTCCTGCCCATCAAGCCTTTCAGTATGTCTTAAAGATATATGAAAATTCATTCATTTACTCACCCTCATGTCATTCTAAGCCCAAAAAGACGTTGGTTAATGTTTATAACAAATTCTGATATTTTAATAAAACTTCAGAGTTTTCTATTGAAAGTCCAGGTAACCAAAACCTAAAAGATCCAAATAGGCTAGGTCACAAAGATTTTCAAAGTCACTTTTATCACCTTTTTGGATCTTCTATGTTATGGTTACCTGGACTTTCAATGGAGCGACTGAAACCTCTCAAGTTTTATTAAAATATCAGAATTTGTTATAAACTTTAACCAATGTCTTTTTTGGCTTGGGCTTTATTTATTTTATTGAGACAAATGTGCAATCGCTGAAATACCTACGTGATTTGAGTATAATGACAGTGGTCTTTATGTCAGGCATTTGTATGATCTATTATGGCAATAAAGTGTCAGCAGAGCTTGTGAAAGTGCTTTCACTAGTGATTTTGCAGGAAGATGAAAGTCATCGGACTGCTATGACGGCGAGTCGGTCCAGTGAAAAGCTATTTTTAGCGGCTGTTTGCTCTCCAGGAACTGAACATATTTTTAAAAATCACCTTTCGCTGTTTTTCATTGGCATGCAGGCTGGTAGGAAGTTTTCTTCTCCTGAATTAAAAAGGTGCCGGCACATGGTCTGGAATTCATAAAACAGGAATTCACGCTGCACTTTCACCGCTGTTTAGTCGCCTGCGGAAATAAAATCAGACTCGAAAGGTTCTTTCACCCCAATCTTTTTTCTGTTATTTGTTGAGTGTGGCTGGGTGACTAAAGGAGATTTTCGTGTTATCCAGGGGTTTACTGGCATGTCAGGTCTGGTCTTCTCAAATGGCTTGGAAGTTATGGGTTTCTAATGCGTGATCGTGTCGGATGGAGGGGCTGCAGATTTCTTTCTCTGTAGGCTGCTGTTGCTAGCCAGCGGGTTCCCGAGGGCTCTCGGCTCTCTTGTTTTTCTTGCAGGGTTGACATTTTTTGGCTCTGTGCCCAGAGAGCGTCTAGTATCCCCCCCCACCCCCTACCACCGCATCTCCACCCCAACTCGCTCATCCCCCTCCCTTCCTCCACCTACCGCTTTTCCTACAGTACGTCACACTGACTGTTACTTGGACCGCATCACTTATAAATACATATTAGGCCAACAATGAAGACAGTTATGTTGTGGGATGTCTACTTAATGCATTTATTCCCCTGATCATCAACGGTTATTCACACACAGTTAAAGCAAATATCAGTATAGACGGAGACATGATAATTATGTACTGATAATGAGAATCATTTTATATACATATTCAAACACAATAGTATAAAATGTATTACTAGCCATTTTTTGAACAAACATAAAAAATGGTCACTTAAATGAATCGTTATAAATGGTACAAGTGAATTTATGCGTCACAAAATCAGTATGAAAAGTACAGTATAGGGTTGTGCCAATAGACTATAGTATCGTATATCGACGATAGTCAGAGATATCGCCTGTGGCTGATGCCTTTGATGATAACAAGACTATTATTATTATTATCAGGCTAGTAATACTATCTAATTAATATTAGGGCTTATTTGTTCCATCATATTTATTTTTCCGTGTTTTTACAGTGTTGCGCAAATGCGCGTTATAACCAATCACACACGATTCTGTTGAGTTTATGAATGCAATGGCCAATCAGAGGTGTTCAGACGAGTGACTTCTGACTTGCGAATTCTCTCATCATAAACAACAAAGTGCAGGTGTACATGCGATGTAAGTATAAGAGATTTATTGTTCATGCGGTGTAACTAGCTTCGCTGATTATAACGGGAGTGTTTTTAAAGTGCATAAACTCGCGCTAGACTGAAGTCAGTTGTGATGTTCTTTGATAATGTAAAAGTTCTTTGCTCGTTTTCTGTAGCTGCTTTTCGAATAACTGAGGAAATGTAAGCATTATAGTAACTTACAATGTTTCTATAAAATTATACTATACTATAAAAAATAATGTTAATTACAAATTCAGTCATTAAAAACATTAGGCTTCTTTTAGCCTTAAAGTCGGCATGAAATCAAAATTGACAATTCTTATTTTTTGATGGAATACTGTAGTGTTTATTATAAATAATTTATCTGTGCACTTCATTATTTTTTTAAATTCATGTGCCGTCGTAATCTTTAATCAAAAACGTTAACCTCCCCTCCCCCTTAAAACGACTCCTCTACTCTTCCGGTCACGAGCTATGGCGCAAGGGCGGAGCTGCCAGCAGGTGCAGTGACATCAGTGACATTTGGAATAAACGACAGGGGGAAAAGCTGAAGCTGATGCTTCACTTTATAGCACTGGCACCAGTCATAAGGGAGTACATTGCCCTTAAACATTGAAAATATATTAGGATATTACAACAACATTACTCGTAGAACATCGCAAACTAATTATTATTATTTTTTTCATGAATATGACTTAACCTGATGGAGGATGCGCTCAGTCATTCAGGCAGTCTCTCTCTCTCTCTCTCGCTCTCGCTCTCTCTCGTAGGCATGTTTTATGCCGTTGATCGTCGTCGCCATCCTTAATAAATAAAACATTTATTCATGCTAGGGTGTCGGCGGTGAATCCAGTGGAGAGAAATCCCCCACAGCTAACTGCAAACTGGCATTCATATCTGATCAAATCAAGTCTCGCCCTCTCATTTCAGATGCTGTTTCACTCGGATATACGTCACAGCAGAGGAGAAAAGACAATCGCAACTTCCGTTTCATGCCGACTTTAAGTGAACATATAGTGAAGTATACTGGAGTAAGAGACTTCTTTCAAAAACATGAAAACGCTTTAATGTCCCTGAATGTTTGAGTGGTAGTTTATCGGCCTGAGCACCGGTATTGCACCAACATATTGTGCATCACTAGTTTAAAATGTTTATTAATGATTATCTATAGGAAGAAGCGGTGGTCTCTGCGCATAGGTTTCCTTCAGTCTTGCCTTGGTGCATCTGGTTCATGTCACATTTGTTTATCTCTGATTCATCCACTCAGAGTTTACTGAAAACAGGTGGCATACAATGAACAAAGTTCAAAGTCAGTGTTTTTATTCCTAAAAGAAGTGTCCCTCTGAATCACAAGCACTTCCTCTTTTTCCTGTGAATTTCTTGTTAACACTCTTTTCTGGCTGTTGTTAACAAAGATTCAGACCAGCTCTTACGCAATTAATCTCGGTTCACAAGTGGATTTTTTTAACTAGAACTTTTAACTCAATGCTGTTTTCATTTATTTTGCAAGCCTAGTGATTGGATTCTGCTTTTTTTTTTGTCTTAAAGCAGGTTGGTTTGTATTATCAAATGAATAGGGAGAGAAAGTTTTCTATTTTAAGCTGTTTGGTGTTCCTCCTCAATACTAGAGCATAGCTTGTCTTTTGTTAAAAATATTTTAGCTTTTTGTGGTTTAGTTTTATTGGTAGTAAACCAGACTTTGTTTTAGTCTGAAAAGCCACACTCACAGTTGATTACATTTCTAGGTTCCCTTTCTACATGAGCAAACTTGTTTGTTTGTTCATCCATTTTTATTGTTTTATTTCAGCTACTGTTTCAAGAAAGCAAATATGTATACTTGCACTACTGTTTAAAAGTTTGGGCTCAGTAAGTTTATATTTCTTTAGTGTGTGTTTTTTTTGTCATTTTATTTTATTTTATACTTTTTGATTTGGCAAGGATGCATTAAAATGGTCAAAAGTGACATTTATAATGTTACAAAAGATTTCTATTTTAAATAAACTTTTGTTTTTAACATGGTTGTAACAAGACATGTTATTAGAATGATCATGTGGCACTGAAGACGTTTCATTTGGGGGATCTGACATGTTATCAGGTTTATAGTTACTAGATATTTTTGTCATAATTAATTATTTCTCTATGTTTATGTTTTGTTATATTCATGAGAATTTAGTTCTCTGTTACCTTGAACTGTCCTTGGGTGGTAACGTGATGTGAAAGATATGAATCGGCCATTAAAAAAATAATTTTTGCTTTAAACACTTTTGTCCTGAAATCATTTATCAAGAGTAGAGAATTATATGTGTTTATAATGTGTTTTATAGTTACTTAGTCAGTTGTCTGTATTTATTTTAAAGCCTGGGACTAAATAACTCACAGCTGATCTATTTTCCACAGCCTTGGCACAAAACACGTCACACAAGAGGAGAACCATTTGATGGAAGAAAAGAAAAAGAAAACGCAAGAGGAAAAGAAAAAGAAGGAAGCTGCTCAGAAAAAGGTCAGTTTCTTTCGCGTGACCCACAAGCTTTCACGTAGAATCTTTCGCTTGCATCCTTGTTATAAAAGCCGCTTAACGGACACCTTACTGATTCTGTCATAAGCTTTTGAGACATCTTTACCAATGTAAACCACAGGTACCAAACTGGACACCTAGAGCTCACAACAATCTGTTTAGCATCTGCCTTTGAAGCTCTGTTCAAACACAGATAGTTATTATGGTGCTCACTTCTTAGACATCGTCGTGGAGTCATCTTGGTTTTACTAATGCAACATTCACTGAGGTTACACAGGCCACGTCCTGCTGCTCTTTGGATTGATTAAGCACCAAATATTCAGCTGATCTCTATTTGGCATAATACTTAAATAGAAAATCAATCAGTTATAATCAGTAATGTTTTCTCCAAGATTTATGTTCCACTAGTCACTTTTACTCGGTTTAGTTTTTCCAGAAGAGACGATTTCTTTGTTATAAAGCTTTTGTACGTTTGACCTGTGGAAGTGTTCATCTCTGTCTACCTTTGTTCTTCCTTTACAGGCTGCTGAACAGACTTTAATCAAAAACGTTAACCTCCCCTCCCCCTTAAAACGACTCCTCTACTCTTCCGGTCACGAGCTATGGCGCAAGGGCGGAGCTGCCAGCAGGTGCAGTGACATCAGTGACATTTGGAATAAACGACAGGGGGAAAAGCTGAAGCTGATGCTTCACTTTATAGCACTGGCACCAGTCATAAGGGAGTACATTGCCCTTAAACATTGAAAATATATTAGGATATTACAACAACATTACTCGTAGAACATCGCAAACTAATTATTATTATTTTTTTCATGAATATGACTTAACCTGATGGAGGATGCGCTCAGTCATTCAGGCAGTCTCTCTCTCTCTCTCTCGCTCTCGCTCTCTCTCGTAGGCATGTTTTATGCCGTTGATCGTCGTCGCCATCCTTAATAAATAAAACATTTATTCATGCTAGGGTGTCGGCGGTGAATCCAGTGGAGAGAAATCCCCCACAACTAACTGCAAACTGGCATTCATATCTGATCAAATCAAGTCTCGCCCTCTCATTTCAGATGCTGTTTCACTCGGATATACGTCACAGCAGAGGAGAAAAGACAATCGCAACTTCCGTTTCATGCCGACTTTAAGTGAACATATAGTGAAGTATACTGGAGTAAGAGACTTCTTTCAAAAACATGAAAACGCTTTAATGTCCCTGAATGTTTGAGTGGTAGTTTATCGGCCTGAGCACCGGTATTGCACCAACATATTGTGCATCACTAGTTTAAAATGTTTATTAATGATTATCTATAGGAAGAAGCGGTGGTCTCTGCGCATAGGTTTCCTTCAGTCTTGCCTTGGTGCATCTGGTTCATGTCACATTTGTTTATCTCTGATTCATCCACTCAGAGTTTACTGAAAACAGGTGGCATACAATGAACAAAGTTCAAAGTCAGTGTTTTTATTCCTAAAAGAAGTGTCCCTCTGAATCACAAGCACTTCCTCTTTTTCCTGTGAATTTCTTGTTAACACTCTTTTCTGGCTGTTGTTAACAAAGATTCAGACCAGCTCTTACGCAATTAATCTCGGTTCACAAGTGGATTTTTTTAACTAGAACTTTTAACTCAATGCTGTTTTCATTTATTTTGCAAGCCTAGTGATTGGCTTCTGCTTTTTTTTTTTGTCTTAAAGCAGGTTGGTTTGTATTATCAAATGAATAGGGAGAGAAAGTTTTCTATTTTAAGCTGTTTGGTGTTCCTCCTCAATACTAGAGCATAGCTTGTCTTTTGTTAAAAATATTTTAGCTTTTTGTGGTTTAGTTTTATTGGTAGTAAACCAGACTTTGTTTTAGTCTGAAAAGCCACACTCACAGTTGATTACATTTCTAGGTTCCCTTTCTACATGAGCAAACTTGTTTGTTTGTTCATCCATTTTTATTGTTTTATTTCAGCTACTGTTTCAAGAAAGCAAATATGTATACTTGCACTACTGTTTAAAAGTTTGGGCTCAGTAAGTTTATATTTCTTTAGTGTGTGTTTTTTTTGTCATTTTATTTTATTTTATACTTTTTGATTTGGCAAGGATGCATTAAAATGGTCAAAAGTGACATTTATAATGTTACAAAAGATTTATATTTTAAATAAACTTTTGTTTTTAACATGGTTGTAACAAGACATGTTATTAGAATGATCATGTGGCACTGAAGACGTTTCATTTGGGGGATCTGACATGTTATCAGGTTTATAGTTACTAGATAATTTTGTCATAATTAATTATTTCTCTATGTTTATGTTTTGTTATATTCATGAGAATTTAGTTCTCTGTTACCTTGAACTGTCCTTGGGTGGTAACGTGATGTGAAAGATATGAATCGGCCATTAAAAAAATAATTTTTGCTTTAAACACTTTTGTCCTGAAATCATTTATCAAGAGTAGAGAATTATATGTGTTTATAATGTGTTTTATAGTTACTTAGTCAGTTGTCTGTATTTATTTTAAAGCCTGGGACTAAATAACTCACAGCTGATCTATTTTCCACAGCCTTGGCACAAAACACGTCACACAAGAGGAGAACCATTTGATGGAAGAAAAGAAAAAGAAAACGCAAGAGGAAAAGAAAAAGAAGGAAGCTGCTCAGAAAAAGGTCAGTTTCTTTCGCGTGACCCACAAGCTTTCACGTAGAATCTTTCGCTTGCATCCTTGTTATAAAAGCCGCTTAACGGACACCTTACTGATTCTGTCATAAGCTTTTGAGACATCTTTACCAATGTAAACCACAGGTACCAAACTGGACACCTAGAGCTCACAACAATCTGTTTAGCATCTGCCTTTGAAGCTCTGTTCAAACACAGATAGTTATTATGGTGCTCACTTCTTAGACATCGTCGTGGAGTCATCTTGGTTTTACTAATGCAACATTCACTGAGGTTACACAGGCCACGTCCTGCTGCTCTTTGGATTGATTAAGCACCAAATATTCAGCTGATCTCTATTTGGCATAATACTTAAATAGAAAATCAATCAGTTATAATCAGTAATGTTTTCTCCAAGATTTATGTTCCACTAGTCACTTTTACTCGGTTTAGTTTTTCCAGAAGAGACGATTTCTTTGTTATAAAGCTTTTGTACGTTTGACCTGTGGAAGTGTTCATCTCTGTCTACCTTTGTTCTTCCTTTACAGGCTGCTGAACAGAAAACCAAAGGTCAGTTATGATTCTCTTTGCAATGCTGCTCTAAGTTTATTTTTTAAAGATCTTCTCCATATACATATGTTCGTACCACATGCATCTCAAACACTACTGGAGTGGCAAAACAAAATAGTTGTATGTGCGACAGAATTTTTAAATGCTAACTGGTTAGTGTGTCTTTATCACTTGAGAGTAGAGAAGAGGTGAAGAGTAGGTTCTGTGCAGTTATTTAGTGTATGTGGGCGAACTGAATGACTGGCACAAGACAGCGCAACAGTTGGTAGAGACAAATCGGCCATGTTTGGTAACTGCTGAAGGATTTTGTGCATTTTAAACATTTAAAAACAGGAGTATTGAGCAGTTGTAACTGGCCATGCAGTAAATCAGGATTATATTCCTTAAAGGGATAGTTCACCCAAAATTGAAAATTCTGTCATTAATTACTCTTTTGTTTTTAACATGGTTGTAACAAGACATGTTATTAGAATGATCATGTGGCACTGAAGACGTTTCATTTGGGGGATCTGACATGTTATCAGGTTTATAGTTACTAGATATTTTTGTCATAATTAATTATTTCTCTATGTTTATGTTTTGTTATATTCATGAGAATTTAGTTCTCTGTTACCTTGAACTGTCCTTGGGTGGTAACGTGATGTGAAAGATATGAATCGGCCATTAAAAAAATTATTTTTGCTTTAAACATTTTTGTCCTGAAATCATTTATCAAGAGTAGAGAATTATATGTGTTTATAATGTGTTTTATAGTTACTTAGTCAGTTGTCTGTATTTATTTTAAAGCCTGGGACTAAATAACTCACAGCTGATCTATTTTCCACAGCCTTGGCACAAAACACGTCACACAAGAGGAGAACCATTTGATGGAAGAAAAGAAAAAGAAAACGCAAGAGGAAAAGAAAAAGAAGGAAGCTGCTCAGAAAAAGGTCAGTTTCTTTCGCGTGACCCACAAGCTTTCACGTAGAATCTTTCGCTTGCATCCTTGTTATAAAAGCCGCTTAACGGACACCTTACTGATTCTGTCATAAGCTTTTGAGACATCTTTACCAATGTAAACCACAGGTACCAAACTGGACACCTAGAGCTCACAACAATCTGTTTAGCATCTGCCTTTGAAGCTCTGTTCAAACACAGATAGTTATTATGGTGCTCACTTCTTAGACATCGTCGTGGAGTCATCTTGGTTTTACTAATGCAACATTCACTGAGGTTACACAGGCCACGTCCTGCTGCTCTTTGGATTGATTAAGCACCAAATATTCAGCTGATCTCTATTTGGCATAATACTTAAATAGAAAATCAATCAGTTATAATCAGTAATGTTTTCTCCAAGATTTATGTTCCACTAGTCACTTTTACTCGGTTTAGTTTTTCCAGAAGAGACGATTTCTTTGTTATAAAGCTTTTGTACGTTTGACCTGTGGAAGTGTTCATCTCTGTCTACCTTTGTTCTTCCTTTACAGGCTGCTGAACAGAAAACCAAAGGTCAGTTATGATTCTCTTTGCAATGCTGCTCTAAGTTTATTTTTTAAAGATCTTCTCCATATACATATGTTCGTACCACATGCATCTCAAACACTACTGGAGTGGCAAAACAAAATAGTTGTATGTGCGACAGAATTTTTAAATGCTAACTGGTTAGTGTGTCTTTATCACTTGAGAGTAGAGAAGAGGTGAAGAGTAGGTTCTGTGCAGTTATTTAGTGTATGTGGGCGAACTGAATGACTGGCACAAGACAGCGCAACAGTTGGTAGAGACAAATCGGCCATGTTTGGTAACTGCTGAAGGATTTTGTGCATTTTAAACATTTAAAAACAGGAGTATTGAGCAGTTGTAACTGGCCATGCAGTAAATCAGGATTATATTCCTTAAAGGGATAGTTCACCCAAAATTGAAAATTCTGTCATTAATTACTCCCCCTCATGTCTTTCCACACTCACAAGACCTTCGTTCATCTTCTGAACACAAATTAAGATTTTTTTGATGAAATCCATGAGCTCTCCGACCCTGCATAGACAGCAACGCAACTGACATGATCAAGGCCCAGACAGGCAGTAAGGACATCGTTAAAATAGTCCATGTTGTGAATGCACATGGAAGACTTATACGGAAGAGAAGAAATTGTTGAATAAAGTAATTATTTTTGGTTCCTTTGCACACAAAAAGTATTCTCGTATCTTCATAATATCACGGTTGGACCACAGATGTCATGTCACATGGACTATTTTAACAATGTCCTTACTACCTTTCTGGTCCTTGAACGTGTCAGTTGTGTTGCTGTCTATGCAGGGTCAGAGAGCTCACGGATTTCATCAAAAATATCTTAATTTGTGTTCCGAAGATGAACGAAGGTCTTACGGGTTTGAATAACATGAGGGTGAGTAATTAATGACAGAATTCTCATTTTTGGGTGAACTATCCCTTAGCTTACTACTTTGTCACAGCTCATGTTTTATTCATCATGAATGCACAAAATAATATTTTTATACTTTTAAAAAATTTTTTTTAGAGACATAACATTTCATAACTTTACATTTTCACAGTCAATTTTCTAATACTTGTTTTGCTCCTTTTGTAGATTATCATAGTTTTAAACGGGTAATAAAATGATGAGTTTTTAGAATAAAATCTGTGTCTGGGACAAGTGCAAAACTATAAAATCTATACATTGATTTGTAATTAAATGCTGGAGAAAAGTTTAGTGTTACAAAAAGAAAAAAGCTGGGGAAAAAATCAACCACTAGGACATAAAAGTTCTTGTAGATGAAGAAACACCCATTCATTCAAAGTTATCTGTCCTGTGTTAGTAGATCTTTATCCATATTTATAAGACATTATCCAAATTAAAAGAAGGGAGAGTGACAGCACTGGAAGAGAGACAGCGAGAGCAAGAGAGGAAAGTATGTGCTGAGCTGACGTGTTTGGTTGAGGACTCCTTGCCCCATAGGACAGGTTACGGCCCCTTCATTGAGAGGGGTGAGGTATGAGGCAGTACATTTTAGACAGCAGAAAGGGCTTTTTGAGGGCTGTCTTGTGGCAGATGGGAGAGGGATTTATGTCATGTGAGGGATAGAGAGTCATAAATCTCATTAGAGCATCTGCTAATGCTGGAACTCTCAAACATCAGACTTGACGCAGGAAGAAGTGCTGGTTTAATGCTTACAGGGACCTTCTATTGCAAAATACTCCGGAGAACTGAGTCGTCTTTGTCCTTTCACACTTTCATCCTCCGAATCTCTGTATCACCGCATGAGAATCTCTCTTTTCTTTAATCGGTGTGCACTAGGGGCATTCGCAGAGTTCTGCTAATTAGATGTAATCTGGTTTTTCTTTGTTTCACATCTTTCTTTATCCCCTCTTGGGCCACGGTTCCTAAGGACACGCATTATCTTCAGCTGATAAGGATATGTCTCTTCCTTCTGCCTGTTCGATCTTGAATTTGGCTGACCGGTTGCTGGGTGGCTCGACATGCGTGTTAGATTTCTTGTGTGTAAAGAAAAGTAAGATAGACCAAAGCACTTGTTTGTTGAGAAGGATTTGTCGAAGGTGATAGTGTAGCATAACCCTCCTGGATCGATGTTGACCTTTATATGTCTAAGCCTTCTAAATCCTTTACCCAAGATACCGTCTGTGTGACGGATCTCTTATAATCTGACAAATGTGATACAAACAAATAGATAAAGGGATGTTAGAACTGTGCCAAAGGGTTTTCCTTGTTAATGTAGGTTTTGCTGATTGTTCATTTACAATTCATCATTTACTCACTTATGGAGTTATTTCAAAACAGTTTGTCTTTTTTTTTCTTCTGTAGACATAAAATATGTTTTTTTTCTATCCATACAATGGAAATAAATAGTGTGGTTTGCAACATTCTTCAAAATATCAATTTCATTCTTCAAAATATCAATTCAAAATAATGCCAGAATTTAAATATTTGGGTTAACTATCCCTTTAAAGAAGCTCTGTATATATAGACTGGTTGAGGGCATGTCTGTCTGATGCCAGATGTGTTTTCAAAGATGTATAGATGCTAATCTCAATTGTTCAGTGGGGTAACTGACTGGTATTCATCACACAAAATGACTGAATTATGCAACCTTTTAGCAAACAAAATCATCAGTCATTATAAATACAGAGACCTACGCGTTAATAACAGCAAGTGATTTGAAGACTGACAATCATTGTCGTGAAATGTGTTAAAGTTTGAAGGCTCGACACAACTTCTTTTAGTCTTTCAGCATGTTCAAACACTCTCTGTGAAGTTGTGCTCCCTTTAAAGCACTGCCACTAAAAATGTTAAAGCCACCTAAAAAGAAAAAAAAAAGTAGTTGACCTCATTTTTAATTTTTCGCCTACTAGTTGACCATTCTGACCGTGCTTCCTTCTAATAACAAGTATATATGTGATGTTCTCTGAGTGTTAGTTGGACATTTTATATTCAGCATGGTGTCACCTAAAGAGCGTTTGTGTCATTCGAGAAAGGTGAAGGGGAGCTCTGAGGCGTGAAGCTCTGGAGAGACTGGAGAGGCTTTGGTACAGAGTGAGCAGTAGATGACTGCCGAACCATCTTTTTCTTTTCAAGAGAGGCCCAGGAGGCCCCACACAGGGGCACATGCACACACACACAACCTGGAGAAATTCACAGAGCAGTGCTCTTGCCAAACCGACGGAGTATTTTTGTGGAATGAAGAGAGAGAGGGAGAAAAAAAAGAGAAATAACAGAAGAAAAAAAGGTTGATGGAAAGCTGCTGTAGGTGTCTGTGTCAGTAGAGGAAGAGAGCGATGGAACCGTGTGAAAGAAAGAGTGAGAACCTGCTTAAGTTTCCTGTCTCTTTGTTTTGGCCGCAGAGAAACTCAAAGGCCTCGGCAGATAGTCAGGCAACTGAAAAAAAGAAGAAAAAAAACACCCCCCTTTCACCTCTCCTTTTTCTCCCAAGCTATTTCTTTCTCTTTCACTTTCTAACTAATTGTCTTAACTCAATCTCATACACACAAACCTCATGGACTAAATTAGGTTTGCTGCTGAATTTTCTGTTGTTTCTGCCTTTTTTTTTTCCCCCAGCTTTTTTTCCCCCCGGTTCAGGCACCACTTCAGCCACGGGTACGTTCTGTCTTGCACACTTATTATACACTTTTGGTTGTCTTTAACAAGCCCTGCTTTTCAGTAATAAAGGTGGTTGTTTAAATAAGCGTAAACTCTGAGATGTTTTTTAGTGTGCTCTGACATGCTTGACAGGTCAGTTTTGGTTTGAATCGAGTTATGATACTGTGAAATGTATTGAATTTTTACATATATATTATATCTTGAGGAATGTGATTGAGTGGGTACTGTTTATCTTCTCAAGAGTTTGGATCAGTCACTTAGAAAATAATGGTTTATGTATACTAATTGCTGGATTTGCGATGGTTTGCACTCTTCATGTCATCAAATCTTGAAAGCTTCTAAAAAGATTTTTGTTGGAATCACACAGCAGCAAGAAAACAGCTCCGTCTCAGTCACAAGTCTATATTATACTTTTCAGTAGAGCCATATCCATTAACAATTTTATTTTACTTATTTCTTTTAGTGCCGACTGTAAGACGTGTATGTATCTCTAATTGTATCTCAACTAGTAGGGCATGGTGGTAGCAACTAGGCATGGGCCGATTACCGGTTTCAAGGTATACCGCGATTTGAAAATGTCACGGTTTCAAAACCGCTAATATTTTCCGTTATACCGTTCCTGCAGTATGCGCTGTTTTTCATGTCTCCTCAAAGACTGGAAGTGTAGGAATCCCTCAGGTTGAGTGCAGTGTAGAGAGTAACACGACCCTCCTCCTCCTGTTGGTGCAAGCGAGCGGTCAGTCACGTGTGTGTAGGACGGCCGAACTTAAGGAGCTTCCCCTGGAACTTACGCGATCGGCGTTTTTTTGTCTTATTGCAAGAAACTCGTCTCTGTTCTGGACTTGTACAAACTGCGTTGCAATGCAATCGTTTTCCAAAATGTAATTTATGTGAAAATATGAAGTCTGTAAACGCCTGTTAACACAGGCCAGAGACGCTGAAGACGGACGCACAGAGAAAAATACTGTAGCAGGCAGATCACTCACTGTTCATGATGCACGAACTATTGGAAGAAAATCCTCAATATTGATTTGAGGGTTTAAATGAATGTGTTTCTGAGGGGAACTGACTGTCTTCAGAAAAGTTTACAAAGTATTTTCTTTTCATCTTGTCTCTGTATAGTTCATATTAAAGCAGTGTTTCAGGCAGTGCTGCTTTGTTTACGCGGTAACCAAGGAAACGCAGTATCTGTTGTTCCATGAGCGCCTCCTGCTGTCAGAGAGTGAATCTGCATCTCATTCAGAGCTTCTGCTGTTTGCTTCGTTCAGGCATGTAGTATAATTTCACAAAGCTAGTCAGAACATTCTATTTTTTCTTCAAATTGGGTTCTTATTAAATCAAATTGTGTATATGAAATTATATAACTAAATGATATGAAATTATATAAATGATATGTATATGAATTCTATAACTAAAATGAAATAACTAATTACAGATTTAGGTTAAATAAAGATGCCAGTCTTTATTTTTCTTCGTTTTAGGAAATAAATCAAAGAAAAAATAAACAAATTCTACTGTTCCTAATATTCTGTATGTTGCTCAAAAACAAAATATATTGTGTTCAGCAGAAATTTATATATATATATATTTTTTTTTTACCCAGTCATTTCAAAATAGCACATTTTAGAGCTGTAACGATAATACAATACCGTGAAACTGTGATATTTTTGGTTAAAGGGGTCATATGATGCTTTTTTTAAAGATCATTATTTTGTGTATGTGGTGTAACAGAATATGTTGACATGCTTTAATGTTCAAAAAACACATTCTTTTTCAAATCCTCTATGCCCCGCCTTTCTCTAACGCTTCGTTTTCTACAAAGTCCCTCCTTCCGACAAGCGCAGTCTGCTCTGATTGGCCAGCTGACCCAGTGCATTGTGATTGGCCGAACACCGCAAGCACTCGTCAGAAATGTAACGCCCCTTACCATAATCGCGAGCTTCATCTTTCAAAATTAATGTAAAGACAGAGCCCGAAAGGGGAACAGAGTCGCGTGACAGACACCGTGATGAAGCTGGTCTCTCTTGCTCTCTCTCTCACACACACGCGCAGGCACGCATGCGCACACACACACACGCCCGATGCGCAAAACTCCACATTTGAACAGTCAATAGCAAATACTTAAACTAATAACAAAACAGTAGCTGATTCAGAAGTGCCAGATTGTCATAGCAAAGTCAGAATGACCTCCTCTCCTAGGTTCATGAAACGGTTGTCCATAAAATGCATTGCTGTTCTGTTGTAAGTAATCTTAAAGATTCCTAAATGCATCTACTTCTGGAAGGCCAAATAACGTGCTTTTGCTTTCGCCTAGAAACACACAGCGTCTCCCTGACATGGCTGCTTCAACACTAACTGCGGATACTGAAACCATGCCTTCTTTCTTTGCGTGAACATTTGGGCGGCATTATGCTAATATTTCCACATAGTGAGGTAGATATGTGGGGCGTGTTAGAACGAGCCGTTTTAGGGGGCATGGTAGAGTCTTAACTTTTATAAAGAATATCTCTTTGGTTTTGAGACTTTAGTCTTTGCAACTTCAGGGATCTTATCTATGCACAATCAGCTTGTAACACTCCAAAGAGAACGGAAAACTTGAAATCGCATCATATGACCCCTTTAAGGTTATCATACCGTCAAAATCTCATACCGGCCCATGCCTAGTAGCAACACTTGGGTACTTCTCAGGAAACTCACTTACTGATAAACAATATATTATAGTTAGTTACTGAGGGTTGCAGAATATTTAAATTTTGTCAGTAATTGTTTACATTAGGGTTGGGACGATAGACGATGCCATCGCCGATGGCTGATGGATATCACAATGTTGAGCCGGCATCGTGATTCCCCCCCTCCCCCTCAATCTGCCGCGTCCCAATACCGTGTTTGGAAAGAAAATTATGTGTATACGGAACCCCTAAAGGGAATAAATACGAAATGGGAGGAAAATGTATTTCAATACTTTTTCTCGCAGTTTTATCATTGGGTAATTACAGTATACTGTATATAAATTGCGGGCATCAGGGAGCCACTATTATGCCTAGCATTGAAACTGCTTTTGAATGCACGATCGCTTTTTAGTTTCACTTTCACTTTTGAGATTCGCACGTACTCTGCTTATACTATGGAGCAGCGGTACTTACCACACATTTTACAAATCATTCGCCGATCGTCCTATCAGTCATCTCTCCTAACTATGTTTATGTGGTAAGTGAAATTTGATGTACTGTAATGTAACAGGCAATCGTTAGCAAACGTTATTTGTTTTCCGTGCCTTTCTAAATACGGATTCACGCCTGGCTCCATGATGTCATCATGCATCGTGATGTTTCAGTGTAGACATCGTCCAAAGCCAGTTTTGTAGACATCGCCCAACCCTGGTTTACATTATTTTGCTGAGACTTTTGTGCCACTATTTTAATGATATTTTATTGATTTTAGATTGACTTACTCCTAAACATCAGGAAAGCATAAACAGGAACTGGTTTTTATTGTTCAGACAGCCGTGTTTGTATTGCAGCCCATTCACATGAATGAATGACACATTTATATAGAGCTTTATTGTGTATTGCTGTACACCCAAAGTGCTTTACAATCATGTGGAGGGGGTCTCTCCTCAACCACCACCAGTGTGCAGCATCCACCTGGATGATTCAACGGCAGCCACAGGACAATGGCGCCAGTGCGCTCACCACACACTAGCTACAGGTGGAGAGGAGAGAGAGTCATAGAGCCAATCAAGTGGATGGGGATTATTAGGAGGCCATCATTGACAAGGACCAGTGGTGGAAATTTGGCCAGGACACCGGGGATACACCCCTACTCTTTACGAGAAGTGCCATGGGATTTTTAATGACCATAGAGAGTCAGGACCTCGGTTAACGTCTCATCCGAAAGACGGTGCTTTTTGACAGTATAGGGTCCCCGTCACTACACTGGGGTGTTAAGACCCACACAGACCACAGGGTGATCACCCCCTGTTAACATCGTTAACGGTTACGATAACTAAAGTTTTCTTAATGACACAGAGGAATGCTATTGTTGGGATCACTTCAGAAATTTTTTTCTCCATCTAATGAATGATAAAAACATTGACAGCCAATCAGAATCACCTGATATTAAACCGCTCATGTATTTGAAGTGGCAGACGACAGGCCTGCAGTGTGGCTTTACAGTAAACAGAACTTTGTTGTCCGTTGGTGTGGATGCTAATATCGCAGTAGTTATCGTTCTTTGTGTAAACATCGTTTAGTCTGATTGATATGGCAGTCAGGGGCTGTTCTATCGGGGTCCATTACCCACCAGGCCTACATCAGGCTGAACAGCTCACACAGGTTATTTGTCAGTTAACACCTGCTCTGCTTTAAGGACCTGCTCATTACAGCACTTTCCTATGCCCTATTTGCTGAGTTAGGGCATAGTTAATTACTGCTAATGACTCAGTCTGGCTGTTCGTCCTTGAGTTCCTCCGTTCGTAAGGAGGAGTTTGGTCCCCTGAGACCTTGGCATCCACTGTACGAGCAGAGAACAGGCTGCTGCTCCTCGAGTCCTTAGCCAGACAGCCCATCTGAGAGGCCAGCCGCTACCCACTGTGTGCATGCAGGGCAGTGAGCAGAGAGATGACTCATGGCCTAGTGAAGCATGCTTTTTGGATGGGGTTTTTTTTTTTTTCAAGCTCTGAACTTGCTCTTTAGAAATTCACTTTACTAAAATGTCTCTTGGCAGTAACATAGGCACCAAATAAATTGCCACTTTTCCCCCAGCAGGGGGCTGGTGCAAAAGCTGACGTCCCATTTCAGTTTTGTGCCTTTGTTATTGAAAAAGCATTGTGATTCATTTTATTTGTTATATATTTAATTAAAATGTTACTTATATATGTATATATAATGTGTGTGTGTGTTTGTTTGTTTGTTTGTAATTAATGTATTAATTGTAACTGGTTGAATCAAGTCGCTGAATCAGATGACTTAGGATGGTGGAATATGTTCATGAAATGAAAACAAAGACCTTGATGTAATGTTTATTTGGTGTATATGTAGGTGTGTTTCATTTTTCAGTGTCCTCTCTGAGCAGTCCATTTACATAAAGTTGTTAAAGGGGTGGTTGATTATGATTTCACTTTTTGAACTTTAGTTAGGGTGTAATGTTGCTGTTATAGCATAAACAACGTCTGAAAAGTTACGACGCTCAGAGTTCAATGCAAAGGGATATATTTTCTTTCAAGGAAATCACTGTTTAAAGGGTTACTCCACCCTAAAATGAAAATTTTGTCATTAATCACTTACCCCCATGTCGTTCCAAACCCGTAAAAGCTTAGTTCGTCTTCGGAACACAATTTAAGATATTTTGGATGAAAACCGGGAGGCTTGTGACTGTCCCATTGACTGCCTAATAAATTACACTGCCAAGGTCCAGAAAAGTATGAAAGACATCGTCAGAATAGTCCATCTGCCATCACGAGAATACTTTTTGTATGCGAGGAAAACAAAAATAACGACTTTATTCAACAATTCGTCTCCGATGTGTGTCTCCGCATCACCGTAGTGCCATTTTGGAGAATATCCGCTGAACGCAAGCAGCGTACGCTCTTCTGTGTCAGCCGCGCTACGCTGACGCTGCTTGCGTTCAGTGGTTATTCTCAAAATGGCGCTACGGGGATGCAGAGAGACACAGAGGAGACGAATTGTTGAATAAAGTCATTATTTTTGTTTTCTTCGCGTACAAAAAGTATTCTCGTCGCTTCATAACGTTACGGTTGAACCACTGATGGCAGATGGACTATTCTGACCATGTCTTTCATAATTTTCTGGACCTTGGCAGTGTGTTTTATTAGGCAGTCAATGGGACCATCACAAAGGGGAAGTCGTGGCCTAATGGTTAGAGTGTCGGACTCGTAACCCAAAGGTTGCGGGTTCGAGTCTCGTACCGGCAGGGATTGTAGGTGGGGGGAGTGAATGTACAGCTCTCTCCCACCATCAATACCACGACTGTACTAAAAAAGGCTGGTAGGGACTACAATGAGCTTCTTCCTGGGTTTGTGACATTACCAACCCCGATGTTTACATAAACCCCGCCCCCGGGAGCATGCAACTACCCGTAATGGTAAGGGGGAGTGACGTTTCCGGACAACGTGCACTAGGCGGTTAGCGAATCACAAACACACTGAGCCCGCTAACCAATCAGAGCCCATTGCATATTTCTGAGGGAGGGGCTTCATAGAACCAGGAACTCAACAAACCGTTTTGACGAGAATGGAAATAGCGGTGTAGAATAAAGTTAAAATGTGAAAATAAAATAGGTTTTTTTTAAACGAAGCATGAACACGTTACACTGCACCCCATAAACACAATCAAGCTTTCAAAAAAAGCTGATCAACCACCCCTTTAAAGATGGGATTTTTCATTGCTCTGTGAGTCATTTTAATAACAGATTATTTAGCTTTTCTCATTTAGTTAATTAAACCAACACTTTGCGTTATGTGGTAAATTATAGCATAATAATGGGGCTTTATTTTACTGAGATACCCGTATGGAGTTAGTGGGATGAAATTGGGTTCTGCGTTTATTCCAAGTATGGGTCACCATACTTGGCCACATGTCATGTCACGTCACTGTCACGTGTCACGTCACAAGCCTCCCGTTTTTAATCCAAAATATCTTAAATTGTGTTCCGAACGAAGCTTTTACGGGTTTGGAACGACATGGGGGTAAGTGATTAATGACAACATTTTCATTTTGGGGTGGAGTAACCCTTTAACACTGCACCCCATAAACACAATCAAGCTTTCAAAAAAAGCTGATCAACCACCCCTTTAAAGATGGGATTTTTCATTGCTCTGTGAGTCATTTTAATAACAGATTATTTAGCTTTTCTCATTTAGTTAATTAAACCAACACTTTGCGTTATGTGGTAAATTATAGCATAATAATGGGGCTTTATTTTACTGAGATACCCGTATGGAGTTAGTGGGATGAAATTGGGTTCTGCGTTTCTTAAAATTTCACTATTTTGAGTTAAACCTGTAAGGCAAAGATCCCTGAATATAATGAGACCTGAAATAGAATGACACACATAGGAATATGTGGCATATATTATCAATCCATGTATTTTCCTCAGTTGTAAAAAAATTTGAACATTGGTGTGTGTGTTCAAATTCGGTGTGCGTTTGTGTGTGTGTATGTGTTTGAACCGCTGGAGGTGGTGTGTGTTTGTGTGTGGAGAGACAGAGAAGTTCTCTGACTGGGTCAGTATTTATAGCCTGCCTCAGGCAGTGCAGCCTACCGCCATCTTGTTTTTTTTGCCTGCCGTGTTTGTGTGTGTGTGTTCACACGAGCTCGATCTCCCTTTAAAAATTACCGTTCTATAAGCATACTGTCCTTGAGTGTGTGTTTTGAAATGTGGCTGATCACTTTCTGTGTAAAAGCCCCACTGTAGCAGTAATAGAAGAACAAAGGGATTGTGGGAAAAGCACGGAATGGCTCATAATAGAGCTGTCTGTCTTCATAATGTTCCTGTCTGAATATCAAACAGTTTGGTGGAATGTGGAGTGAAAGAACGCAGACACACATGTACCGGTAGCGCAGGTCCTGTGAGCCGAGCTCCGGTATCTGCTCCACAGGCTGTACCTGCTCGTCTTCACGCACGTTCCTTTGATCATAAAGCTCTGGCTTATAAGACCTGGCCTGGACTAATTCCAGCCTAGGGTGTCAGACGCAGCAGGTTACTGTGCGGTTCCTCAGTGTTTAGCAGTTAGTGGTGCTTCATCCCAGATTAGAGGTTTGTGCAAATTGCTTTGGTTTAAGAAGTGGCCTCGGTCCAGAGATTGCAGATTCCCTAGTGAAATTTGTGGCCTCGTTGTTATGACGCAGTGTTGGGAAAGTTACTTTGCGACGAGGCTAATCATAATTTAAAACAGAGATGGGCACTCAGTTAGTGACTCGGACTCGAGTCACATTTTTATAGACTTCAGACTTGACTTCAGAATCGAACCGAAATGACTCCAGACTTGACTCGACTCAAGGAAAAAGGACTTGTGAATATTTTAAAAGCAACTCGAGTCTTTTATCCTTAAATAGTTATAAACTGATTTTAAAAAGGTGAACTACATCCGCACCCCTGCATCCATCCGGACTGCGAGCCGTAACATAGCACCATTTTAAGTGAGCAGCGCGTCAAAACAGCGGAGCGGATCACATAACAAGCACTCAGGGTCGTTTATGGTAAATATCTTTCAGCGCTACAAACCAGATGTGACAAGACGTTATTCTGACATTTAGCATTATTAATCTGTAGGCTAAGAACATTTAAAAAAATATCTAGGCCTAATTATAATTGGGAAAGTTGGTGTTAGGTGGCTAGGATGGAATTTAAACTTTGAAACTGTTAGTTTCAAGATTGGGAACATTTTGATTATTGTAGCTACATTGTTTTTAGTAGGCTAGATATATAGATTTCAGGAGGAAAACCCTGAACAGAAAC
Organism: Sinocyclocheilus grahami; assembly: GCF_001515645.1. Lineage (NCBI taxonomy): Eukaryota > Metazoa > Chordata > Actinopteri > Cypriniformes > Cyprinidae > Sinocyclocheilus > Sinocyclocheilus grahami. The sequence continues at coordinate 165,031 of NW_015505481.1, read as the reverse complement.
AGTATTTTTTTTGTCACATGGCCTCACATGTATCTAAATGTAAAAAGACAATACATGTAAAAAAAAAAAAATTTTTTTTTTTTTTTTTTTTGTCCGGACCTTTGCTTGGAAGAAAATATAGAGGCCGTGCCTCTTGGAACTTTAATTGAATACCCCTGACTTATTTCATAAATACGTATGTATTTATAAAATGTATGGTTTTGTAATATCTGTGTCAAATATTTCCATGTGTCATAGTAGATCGGACTCTTATTGTAGAATTTGATTACAGAAAAACAGTTTTGAACATGGTAATGATTTAAAACATATAAGTAACAGGCTGGATGTACATTAACCTTACATCTTAACACCTCTGTTTTTTTTTACAAAGCAGATCATAGATCATATATTTTGTCTATAGCCTATAAAATAGCTTCGTAAATGGGGAGATTTCAATACATGAGGATTCTGAATGGGATTTTTTAGGGAGCCATTAAATGACTTGAGACTTGACTCGGACTCGTGAACATCTGATTTAAAGTATTTAAACTACAGTCTTTATGAGCCTCTTTATGAAGTAGCTAGCAGCTATTACAAGCTACTAAATGTTTTTGTTTTTAACCAGCTACATTTAAGCCATTTAAGAGGACAATATTATATAATATTTTTTATAACTGTCAGAGAAAATCAGAGCAGTATTTATCAGTCATGAAAGCAATAAGTATCTTAAATACAACTAATGAAATAAACGAAATGCCTAAGTAGGGCATTCATATTTGTGTATAATATAAATCATATTCAGTGTTTCCCCTAGGTTTATGGCTTTGGGGGGGCGGGGGGAGAACCCACTGCTGGAGCGGTTCTCGTTCTCGAGTCAAGAACCGGTTGCATCGGTTTTCGGATCACCAGTACACTGAACCGAGAACCGTTTCTTTCGGACATGTCCGATTTGAGAACCGATGAGCTGATGATACTGCGTATGCGTGTAATTTTTCAAGAGGACGAAAAGCATACTATCCAAGTATTTTGTTAAAAATCAGATAGTGTGATATAAATATATTTTATTTTACTTTTTAAAAAAAGATGAATGTATCTAATCTGTGTACTTTGTTCAGTTGAAGATTGTTAGGTTATAGGCCAAAGGGGTTTGTCAGGGAAGTTGGATAATAATTAAGACTCTATGTTTAATAGGAATAAGGGATGATTTATGAAATACCTGTACTGTAATTAATTATCAGATTATAATGATGTTTTAATTGACTGATGTTATGATTACTGACTTTATATTTGAATGTGTTAAGCCCACGATAGACTTGACGCCATTACGTCATCGCCAATTACGTCGAGCGTAAAAGAACCGGTGAACCGGTTTTTTCAACAGGTTTATTGAATCGAACTGTCCGAAAGAACCGGTTCGCGGAAAAGAACCGAACTTTCCATCACCGCGACCATAACGTAGAGACTGAAATGACATGCCGTCGTGTGAATAATATAAATAACATGGCTATTAGTTTGCTTAATGAAAGAAAAAGGTATAGACATATTCTATAAGAAAGGTAACTTTAAATGACTTCTCTTGTGATTTGGCTCTATAGAGAAAATATAATTAAATAAAATGAACTTGACCTTCAAGGGGGGCGGGGGGAAACACTGATATTTCTATTATATATAAATATTAAATATATTTCTAAAATATATACATCTGTGTGTGTGTGTTTAAAATAACTGTTTTTTACTTTAATATGCCATTACCATTGACAATTTTCAGCAGTCATTACTCCAGGCTTCAGTGTCACATGATCCTTTAGAAATCATTTTAATATGCTGATTTTGTAGAAACCATTATACATTTTTACAGGATTAGTTGCATTTATTTGAAATTAAAATTCTTTTGTAACATTATAAATGTCCTTACTGCCATTATAATGCATGCTTGCTGAATAAAAATATAAATTTCTTTCAAAACTGACCAAATATTAAGATTCTGATCCCAGAAGTCTCTGTGTAGTGCGATGACTCAAATCTTTGTTAACCAATTCAATAAAACTAACTAATTAATCTGAATAAACGATTTCACTCAAATGAATTGGACTTCCCATTGTTTCTTTAAAGAGATGAGGGGCATTGTAAAGTACCTTGAGAATTGTGTGCAATACAATAATATTTGTCACAATGTACTGCTGATTTTCACTGGAACAACGACAACATTTTGAAATCAGATGAGCTGTTGTCATAGTAGTAAAGAAAGTTGCATAGCACAACTTGAGTCTTATTGTTATTGGGGGGAAAAAACGATTTTTGGAACGATTCAATTGATTTAGACAACATTAATGCATTTGTGCAGTGCCAGTGATATGACAATCTGCTCATGTTCACTGTTACTCTGTTTTAGTGCTTGTGCCAGGGGAGGGGGGGGGGGGGGTC